>NW_027397495.1:17520-26827 GCF_003265705.2 Callorhinus ursinus | reverse complement strand
GAAAGTAAGGGAAACCTAAATAATTCTGAAGACACCCCATGGTGATGAAAAGACATGCTATTGATAAGATGGCAGTAGAACACAAGGCGATGTGGAAATTCAATGTGTTCCCAACAAAATTCACAAAGGCCTTTGGGAAGAAATGCACAAGCTAATCCTAACAATCATATGGAATTTCAAGGGACCACAAGAAAGCCAGAACAATCTTGAAAAAGATAATCAAAGGTGAAAGGTCATACTTCGAAAGCTCAAATCTAATAAAAAAGCAATAGTCAAGAAAACGTTGTGATACTGTTGTAAAGGTATGCATTCACCCTGAAGCAAATAATACATTATATGTTAATTAATTGAATTAAAAAATTGTTTAAATAAATAAATAAAATAACAATTTTTATTGTTCTGCATACCCTTTTGAAAAGGTATGCATACAGATCAGTGGGATTTAAGTGAGACCAGAAATAAACCCCTTCTTCTATGGTCCACTGAAATTTGACAAGGGTGGGGAACATTACATTGGGGGACAATCTATGTGCAGAGGAATGAAACTGGACCCTTACGTCATTCCACATAGAAACGTTAGCTCAAAATAAGTAAAGGCTTAAATGTAAGAGGTAAAATTATAAACTCTAGAAGATATAAATGGGGATAAATCTTCATAACCTTGGATTTAGCAATGCTTTTAACTCTGACACCAAAGCATAAGAAAAGAAAGAAAAAATAGATAAAATAATATCCTCAAAATTAAAAATCTTTTCAGCACGCCTGGGTGGCTCAGTCAGTTAAGCATCTAACTTAATTTTGGCTCAGATCATGATCTCAGGGTCATGATATCAAGCTCCATGTCAGACTCCACAATGAGCGTAGGGCCTGCTTGAGAGTCTCTCTCCCTCTCCCTCTGCCCCCGACAGCTCGCACACTCTCTCTCCCTCACTATTAAAACAAATGTTGGAAAAAATTAAAAATCTTGGTACATCAGAAGTGACTATCCTGAAAGTGAAAAGACAGCCCCCAGAAGGAAATATTTGTACATTATGTATCTAGTAAGAGTTTGTTGTCCAGAATATGTAAAGAGCTTTTGTAACTCCTCAACAAAAAGACCACCTAATTTTAAAATAGACAAAGGGCATGGATAGACCCTTCTCCAGAGAAATCATGGGGAGTTGGGTGTTTAATGCACACAGAGTCTCCCTCGGGGAGAATGAACTTGTTCTGGAGAATGAGGTAGAACCGTGGGAACTCAGCTAAGGCCAGAGCATTGTGTACCTGAAATGTTTTAGGTGGTAAAGGTTATTTATGTTTAGTCACGGTGAAAAAGTGGATGAAGGACTGATGCATGTCATCACGTGGATGGACACTGAAAACAGTCCAAGTGACAGAAGCCAGACAGAAAATACCACTCAGATTAGTGCCCTCTGTAAATGGCTCTAAATCCATCCTTAAATCCTTAAATCCATCAGGGTTGTGAAAATAAGGGAAAGTCTCGGAGCAGTTCCAGAAAAAGAAAACTGGATCTGAATGGAAAAGGCCATTTTGGATGTGGGGCAGGTGGTGGCAGTGGAAGTGGGTCTGTGGTCTGGGTTATAATGTGGAAGCTGTAATGATTTCCTCATTTACGAGTATGTGGTGGTTCCGCGGGACAGTGTCCCTGTTTGGGGTAAAACGCCCTCAAGCACCCCGTGTGAAGTGGTAAATGTGGTAAGGAGACGACAGCTGGGGATCTGAGTGTGGAGATAAAGCGTATTTGCGCTGCGGTGACAGGTTGACCGCACTCTGAAATCACCGCAGAGTCCATTACTCTTCAAACCACCACGTCAGCACCAGGTCACAGAAGCAGAGACGGCATCAAACTGTGATGGAGGCTGCACCCTCCCAGATCCGGTTCACCCACCGTGGAGAGCCCACTCTCCCCTGAAGGAGGCCACATGGTAGTGCGAGAGACTCGTGGGAGGATTAAATCAGCAGCCCCTGTGTCTTGGGTGCAGTAGAAGCAGTGGGATCTGGAATTCCCATTTTCCACAACCCTCCCCCAAAACCTGGTTAGAACTGTGAAAATGCAAGAAGGGCACCTCAGGAAAGTGGACTGGGGACGCCAGCAAGGGAGGCCGGAGGGGGGAGCCCGCCACTCAGGGTCAGTGACGGGAACGACCGTCAGTTACAGACCCAGGGTCGGAAGCCTCCACGGGAGACACCCATCAGTCACAGGCCCCAAAGGGGAAGACGCAGGTGTCCTCTCCTCCAAGAACTCCACGCTCCCTGCAGCTCAGCGGGTGCGAGCCACCGTCACCCCGAACCCTGCTTCTCTCGGTGGACTTTCCTTCGGAACAGCGCTCCCAGCTTCCTCCTCCTTCTCCATGACATACTGTTCCTCTCCTTCCTTTCTTGTCTGCGATGTGGCTGGAGCTGGCTTGTCCCGGATGGCAAGTCTCTGCTCTTCCCAAATAAACCCATTTTGCTGGTAAAAGGACTGGCACTTTTAGTTTAAGCTTAACAGAATGAATAAATTCGATAACTTGGCAAGGAATAAAACCAATAGACAAAAATCCGTTGCGTTTCTAGGTGCTCCTCACACACCATCAGAACGAGACCCACTGAGAACAGGCTCCTTCACACCCGCATCGAGAAGAACCACACACCTAGGAATACATGTCCCCAGGAGCTGACACACCTGTTCTCTGACCCCATGAGACACTGACCACAGACGTCGAGGAGGACACACCAGGAAGACACCCTGCGCTCAGGGAAGAGCGGACGCTGCGAACATGTCTACTCTCCCCCCAGACGTCCGCAGAGTCCGCGCCGTCGCTATGGACGTCCAGCGGGGTCTTCGCAGACAGGGAACCAACAACCCTGAAGCGGGTGTGGACGCGGGGAGGAGCCGGCGGGGCCGAGGCGGGGGAGCAGGAGCACAGCGGCAGGCGGCCGCTCCCGCACCCCAGACCGCGGGAGCAGCCCAGGAACCGAATCCGGGTGCGCGTGAACACGGACGCGGGGGCTGCCGGAGCGGATCCGAGGCCAGAGAGGGGAGCCCCGACAGCCCCGCGCACGGCATCCCGGGGACCCCACGTCACGGCACACAGAGCCACGGACACCCCACTGTCTGTGCACCCGCCCTTCCTCCGCTGAGTCCTGTGAGCACGGGCCCCTTCAGCAGTCCCCGCTCAGACGGCTTCACCACACCTTCTCCTCCCGGGGCGGGACCTGAGGAGGCCGGGCTCCTGTCAGCGTGGATACGGCCCCACGTCCTCCGCAGCGGGTCCTGAGGAGACCGGGCTCCTGTCCGTGTGGACGCCGCCCCATGTCCTCTAGAAGCCTCCACAGCGGGGCCTGAGGAGGCCGGACTCCTGTCAGCGTGGACGTGCCCCACGGCCCCCAGAAGCCTCCAGAGCAGGTCCTGAGGAGGCCGGGCTCCTGTCAGCGCGGACGCGCCCCACGACCCCCAGAAGCCTCCACCTCAGGTTCTGAGGAGGTCCGCCCCTGTCACGGCGGCTGCGCAGGCCTGGCTCTGGGCTCCAGGCAGGAGCTGGGGTCGTGCGCCCTCTGCAGGCGGGGGAGGCAGTGCAGGACAAGGTGAGCTCCCCGTTCAATGGAAGCACCTGCTCGCTCCCTGGGTCCAGCTGAAGCCAATAAATTCTGAAAATTCAAGCTGAATGGAGCCCAGTATTCCCCCAACTTCTCCAAAAATAGCTAAGAAACAATTAATTGGAAACAATACGGAATGACAAAAGTCCCTGACCCAAACAGTGCTACTGAACATGACCCTGGCCCTGACTGAACATGATTCTGACCCAAACTTGATCTCAAGCCTGGTCCTGACCCCAGCCTAAGACCCTAACCCTAGCCCCCAAACCCGAACAATGTTCAAAATAGTCACAAGGCAGAAACCATGCAACTGTCCACCCATGGTGAATGCAGAAACAAAGTGTGGTCAAGGGTTTGGGTCTGGGTTCAGGTTCAGGTTTGGGTCATAGTTCTAGATCAAGGTTTGGGTTTAGGATCAGCGTGAGGGTGAGGGTTTTGGGTGAGGGTGAGGTTAATGGTTAGGATTAGAGCCTAGGGCTTTAGGCTTATGATTTAGGGTTTAAGACTTAGGGCTTAGGGGATAAAGTTTAAGGTCACATTTGGGTTTGTGTTCTTGCTGGGGTTTGGGTTCAGGACTCATGACTCAGAGTTCTGGTTCAGGGTTTGGGTTCATGGTTCAGGGCTTGGATTCAGGGCTTGGGTTCAGAGTTTGGGTGTGGGGTTCAATTTCAGGTTTGAGATTCAGGGTTCCAGTTTGGAGCTTAGGGTCATGTTAGCTTTTAGGGTTAAAGTCAAGGGTTAGAGTTAGGTTTAAGGATCACACATGTTCTTTAGTTGTCATCATAGACACAAAATTTCTATCTGAAGTTTCTAAATCTGAACTCTATTTAGTCTGGGTGTCAGGAGGTTGTTCAGAACTTAGGGTCACAGTAACTGCCTACATTCTGCATTCTGCATTCTGATCCTAGAGTCTCCCAGTCACCCAGAAGCTGCTTTTTTCTTGGCTCAAACATACCCTTTGCACAGAAGGGTGAGCTGCTGCCAAATCTGGGATGATTTCACAAAGGCAGAGGTGTGAAACCAAATATTGTGGAAATGTTCATGGAAAATGAAACAGGAGACAAATAATCTGTCGACTCCTGATTCTTCCACAATAACAAAGACCAAGTTCCCAATACAGTCTGATAATGTTCCCTGGGAAGGACTATGGTACTCATTACCAGTACCACAAAAAAGGCCCGCTCCCCTGGTTTAAACTAAGAATCACAGGAAGATACTTCCTATTTTGTTCTCAAAAATACAATTTTATTCTTTGGATGTTCCAGTGTACAATTTGTAGAGGCATTGCCAACATTTTCCGTTCTCAAACACTCATCCGCACACGGGTAAAATGTGGCACCATTGTAATGCACTGCTCATTGGGGTACCAAGAAGAAGGAGGGCTATTAGAAGTAATAAAACTATATCTATTATTAAACTCAGAAAAAGCACTCTTTACGGGCACTTAATGAGGATCCCTATCCATAAGATCTCACATCTCATCATATGGAACCCACCCATAAAAATCATCAATAACAATAGCCTGCCAACCACTGTAGCCCCCCTGCCATTTCCGTATGGGATTGTAATACACACTCCAACCGCTAGAGACAACTTCAACAGCGGAACAGGACTTGCCCACCCCCGGGGGACCAACTATTACAGTGACCTAAAAAAATCCCACTCCCTCGGCATCACATTCCGGACTTCCAGCTCTATTACAAAGCTGTCATCATCAAGACAGTATGGTACTGGCACAAAAACAGACACACAGATCAATGTACAGAATACAGAGCCGAGAAATGGACCCTCAACTCTATGGTCAACTCATCTTTGACAAAGCAGGAAAGAATGTCCAATGAAAAAAAGACAGTCTCTTCAACAAATGGTGTTGGGTAAATTGGACAGCCACATGCAGAAGGATGAAACTGGACCATTTCCTTACACCACACACAAAAACAGACTCCAAATGGTTGGAAGAGCTAAACGTGAGACAGGAGTCCATCCAAATCCTAAAGGGGAACACAGGCAGCAACTTCTTCGACCTCAGCCGCAGCAAGTTCTTCCTAGAAATATCGCCAAAGGCAAGGGAAGCAAGGGCAAAAATGAACTATTGGGATTTCATCAAGATAAAAAGCTTTTGCACAGCCAAAGAAACAGTCCACAAAACCAAAAGACAACTGACAGGATGGGAGAAAATATTTGCAAATGACATATCAGATAAAGGGCTAGTATCCAAAATCTATAAAGAACTTATCAAACTCAACAGCCAAAGAACAAATAATCCAATCAAGAAATGGGCAGAAGACAGGAACAGACATTTATCCAAAGAAGAGATCCAAATGGCCAATAGACACATGAAAAAGTGTTCAACATCCCCGGCATCAGGGAAGTCCAAATCAAAACCTCAATGATATACCACCTCACACCAGTCAGAATGGCTAAAATTAAGAAGTCAGGAAACGACAGATGTTGGCAGGGATGCGGAGAAAGGGGAACCCTCCTACACTGTCGGTGGGAATGCAAGCTGGTGCAACCACTCAGGAAAACAGTATGCAGGTTCCTCAAACAGTTGAAAATAGAGCTACCATATGACCCAGCAATTGCACTGCTGGATATTTACCCCAAAGATACAAATGTAGGGATCCGAAGGGATATGTGCACCCCAATGTTTATAGCAGCAATGTCCACAATAGCCAAACTGTGGAAAGAGCCAAGATGTCCATCAACAGATGAATGGATAAAGATGATGTGGTATATATACACAATGGAATATTATGCACCCATCAAAAGGAATGCGATCTTGCCTTTTGCAACCACGTGGATGGAACTGGAGGGTGTTATGATGAGTGAAATAAGTGAGTCAGAGAAAGACATGTATCATATGACCTCACTGATATGAGGGATTCTTAATCTCAGGAAACAAACTGAGTGTTGCTGGAGTGGTCGGGGTGTGGGAGGGAAGGGGTGGCTGGGTGATAGACATTGGATAGGGTATGTGCTATGGTGAGTGCTGTGAATTGTGCAAGACTGTTGAATCACAGATCTGTACCTCTGAAACAAATAATGCAATATATGTTAAGAAAAAAAGAAGAAGATAGCAGGAGGGGAAGAATGAAGGGGATTAAATTGGAGGGGGAGATGAATCATGAGAGACGATGGACTGTGAAAAACAAACTGACTGTTCTAGAGGGGAGGGGGGTGGAGGGATGGGTTAGCCTGGGATTGGGTATTAAAGAGGGCACGTTCTGCCTGGAGCACTGGGTTTTATGCACAAACAATGAATCATGGAACACTACATCAAAAACTAATGATGTAATGTATGGTGATTAAAATAACTATAAAAAATAATAATAAAAAAATCCCACCCCTTGGAAATCCAAGCTGTTAGGACAAAGGCATAGAAACCACCCCCAGAACTTAATAAAGGAAAGGAATCTGGTTAGCAGGATGCTGCAGATCACCACCACTCTCACGAAGTTACTCCACAGTCCACTTGAGATCTGTGCTCTCCCCAGGGTTATGAGGTGTGCCACATTCTTCCAATACTCCATCCATAGAACAAAACCTTTAACTGTCCTCCTCAGTCCTGTGTGCAGGCTCACAGTGAGCCCTGCAGAAGCCAGACACCTTCTTTTTTTTTTTAAAGATTTTATTTATTCATGACAGACAGAGAGAGAGAGAGAGAGAAGCAGAGGGAGAAGCAGACTCCCATGGAGCAGGGAGCCCGATGCGGGACTCGATCCCGGGACCCTGGGATCATGACCTGAGCCGAAGGCAGACGCTTAACCATCTGAGCCACCCAGGCGCCCAAGCCAGACACCTTCTTGAGAGCACTCAGCCTCTCACGCCTATCCTAGCAGATCGGGGTGTTGTTCTCCCTGACTACTGTACCAACTAGAAAATACTTTGAACAAGTCTTGTCATACTCCTATGCAAAAGGCATATTCTTCATCTACAACATTATTGACTATGAAACACCATAGATTCCTCGCTCCTTCTTGAACCTGGTTAAATTGTAGATACAGGGTGGCCAGAGCTCTTATCCCCAATCCCCATACCCCCCACACACACCCCTAACTTGTGCATTCCAGACCAGTTTCCATCAACTTTGCTCATTCTCAGCCATTGTCTCTGCAGAAGAGTAGAGTAGTACTGAGGTGCTGGGACTGAGGTGCTAGGTACAAAGCCAGCACCTTGGACCCACTCGCTACCAGAAATCAATACTCATTTTATCAACAGATGCATCACAGAAGACATTGCCACCACAGCAATTAGAAAAGTCATTACAACAGAGGACTTAACAACCTGTACCAGTCTCCACGGCCCCACTCCCTGGCTCATCCATAGGCATGTGACCTGGTCCCAGCCAGTGAGGTGACAGAAACCTTGGGTCTCAGCCTGCAGAGCAAAGCATGGGGTGGACCGCCCAGTATAGGGGCTTTTCCATCACGACTGCAGAAGTGGCCTAGGCCAGGCCAGTGCCAGCACCACAGAGGGCCAAGGAAGCCAGGGGCTCAAAAACATTGCTGAGGGCTGAATCAAACTCATCCTGAAGCCCACATGTGCCAGGTCCTCCACTGACTCATGAAAACCGTAAACATGTTCATGATCTTGGCCTGAACAAGATGACCGTCTGCGTGTTATATACCCCGCAAGATACACCCACTAGGCAATGGGGACATATTCAGCCAAACAATACCTACGTGTACTTCAACCACAGACAACCATCTTGTGGGAAGCTAGAGGCATACAGAGAAATGCGGGGGAATTCCTGAGGCCTTAATGGTTAGTCAGTCTTGCTATCATCTTTCCTTTCAAGTTTAAGGGCCGGGGTCAGGCAGGATAGATCCCAGTGTATGCCCGTGCTGCCATTTGAAAATAAGAGCCCTCTCCACCATCGTAAATCAGGTTGCAAAACTGGGGTGTGGGAAACTGCCACCCATGGGCTAAATGTGGCCTCCCCCTGTATTCTGTAAATAAAGTGCGGCTGGAACATTAGTTATGGACAGTCTGTGGCTGCTTTTAAGCCACAGTGCAAGAGTGGAGTCATTGTCAGGGAGACCACGTGGATTGCAACACCTAACAGAAAATCCTTACAGAAGATTTTACAGAAAAGTCGGTGCTGATCCCTGTTCTAAAACGTAATATTATCATGTCACTCCTTTGAGCAGAACGTAGTGTTTACTGGGGAAAAACTAATTTCTTTACCCGCGTAGGCAAGGACTTCCATCATTTTAGCCAGAACTCCATATCCATCCTCCTCTATTTCTACCTTTAATGGCACATCTACATACCTGCAGCCCAATGGGAATTCACTGTAGTTTACATGGTAGTGATGCTCAGAAACGGAGGTGCAAGTGTGAACGTGTGAGTGTGAGCGTGTGTTTACTCTTTGTTAGCCATGGTATGCAAGTAGAACACGATACAGTAACATGCTTTCTGTCTCACAGGGATGGCCACGTTATGTGGTTACATAATGATATCAGAAAGAATCCACCTTCATAGAACAAACTTCATCTAGGAAGACTCTCAAATCCCTTGTCCTGGGCACTATGCTCCACCGAGGCTGGGGGCAAACAGAGGGACAGAGACTCACCCTGCCCATCAGGGTTTTGTAGGGTACCTGCTATCCCAGGAGAAAAGATCCCGAAACCATTCATCTACCTGTCATCCAGCCAGGCAGCTGTGAGAGAGACCTACTCCAACAGGAAGGGCAGACCGAGAAACAACACATGACAGCATGCTG
>NW_027397495.1:0-17510 GCF_003265705.2 Callorhinus ursinus | reverse complement strand
CAGGGGGACCAGAAATGCTCCCAGACAATGATCAAGGCTGTGTCACTACAGGGGATGCTCAGGAGGACTGGGGGTGGGCAGGGTTGGCCAGAGCAGGGGCAGTGGGACGAGGAATGCTCCAGGAGGATGTCACAGTTGTGTCCTTTTGTGGCTACATGTGTTAGTGTGACTGGGCTTTGGCCACACAGGAAATGATGGGGGGAGGTGTCACTGAACTGTCTTCTGTAAGGTCAAAGATTAGTAATGAGATTTCTTTTAGTACGATTTCATTTTACATGCTTTTATGAGCCCCTAAAGCTAGTTGTGTATGACATGAGGTAGGTAGTTTGCCATTTCTTTCAAGTCTGAGGTACCGGGCACACAGCACACTTGATATTTATTTTTGTTGCTTTTATAATATGATGACTTTTCCTGCTTTTATCTCCGACCCAATGACAGGGAACAAAGACAACACAGATCTGCACACTTTGAAATATCTACAGAAACCTGCAAACCCAGTTTCTCATAGGAGCTAAAGTTTAAGGACCAGGGTGACAAAAAGGGGAGGAAGAGAGCAAGTAACCAAAGGAAGATGCCATGTGTCTGGGAGCTGGCCACCTTCTCCACCTGTCGGAAGGAAGCCATGCCTGAGAGGAGGGAGCCACACCTGGGCCTGGTCCCTCTCGGCTGCCCTTGAGCCTGGAAGAGGATGTGCTGAGCTGGGTGTGGGTGCAGTGGGGAGATGGGCAGCTGGCCACAGATGCTACCTGCCAAGTACCTGTAGGAGCAGCTCCCGGTCCTCAGCTAAGGTTAAGCAATAATTACGTTTAGTTACATAATTATCATGACAGGAAAGGTGATCAGTGCTTTGAGTGACTATATTCTCTCCCGTTTTATTTTTTGAAAACACTTTATGGAGTTACGACTGACATACAAAAAGCTGTGCATAATTAATATATTCAAATTGACCCTGACCCTAACCCTAATATCTAGTTAAGATATACTCGATTTAGAATATAGCTTAATTGTGCTGCTGGGAAATAAGTATTTTGCTTTTGTCTGCCGGTCTGGGCTCAGTTTTTATGTTTATTTTAGAAGACAACTGTTGCACCAATATATTGTTTCTTGGCATTGTTCAGCATAGGTAATGTGTGCACTCTTTGTGTACACATAATCATATTTAAGTTTTTTTTGCAAAACATAAAGCTTTCAGATGTAAAAAAAGAATATGGCTTCTAAATTATATGATGGTTTTTAGGAGCTAGGGAATCCAGGGACCAACCTACTCTATCTTATTCTCCCTTGAATTTGATGGGTTAACACATTCTGCCACGTGCTATCTAGAAAACGGCCACACGGGGGCAACAGTGAGTAAACATTAGGGCAAACCCGGCCACAAAGCCAATTATTCCTTCATCCTGTAAAACCTTGCTCATTCACTGTTTACAGATCATTCTATAGATAATTAATAGTGTGACTTGGTTGAATTAAAAAAAAAACTAATTCTTTGAAACTGTTAATATAATATGTTTTTAAAAATCTTGGAGTTGGTGAGCAAATGAAGATCCAGGGGGCTGGGAAAAGGCTGCTACTATTGAATATGGTCAGGTCTAATTAGGAAACAAGCATGATTTATAGTCCACTTATTTTCACAAAGCGTTTGTGTCAACTAACAGTATTGAACCCACACAAAATAGTGCAGGTCAGAAGAAAACAAAATAAGAATCAACAGCTTCAAGAGGCAGAGAAAGAGCCATACCCAGGAGCAAAGAAGACAGACCATGGAGGCTAGGCTCAGGCTGACAACTCTGTAGTAGAAGGGTGTGTTAACCCCTTCATTATAGTTTGAAGGTTAACGGAAAAAAGCATGAAAAATAACCAAAGTCACTATCCCTTCTCAGTGAATTTGCAGCATAAAAAGAGGTACATTTTAACATCAAAATTAAGGGGAAGAGTAAAACTGTGGAAACTTCACAGGGAATGAAAATAAGGTGCTATCAGCATAAAAAGAACTATCTTATATAACAGATGTTGTTTGTAATCCACATGGTAACAACAAAACAAAACTCTAGAGTCCCAAAACAAGAAAAGGGGGAGACCAAACGCACTGTGGAAAACCAGCACTTCACAAAGGTAGACAGAAACGGGGGGGGGATAAGAAAGGGGCTACAAAACAATCAAAGGTAAGACATAAGGGGGCAGTACTGCGTTCTTCCATATCAACAATCACTCTAAATATTAAAAATTGAATTCACCAATCAATAGGCAGAGTGGTTCCATGGATTAAAACATGAGAACCAACAGCAGCAGAACAGGCATTCTCCTCAAGTGCACATAGGACTTTCTCCAGAAAAGAGTGCACCATAGGACACACAACAACGCTTAGCTCATTTAACAAGACTGAAATCATACCCACTGTCTTTTCTGACCACAATGGTATGGAAAGAAAATCAGCAAAAGGAAAGCTGGAAAATCCACTAATATGTGGAAACTAAACAACACACTTCCGAACGATAAACGGGTCAGTGAAGAAATCAAAAGGAAAATAAAAAATTATCTCAAAATAAATGAAAATGGAAAGACAACATTTCAAAACATACGAAGACAGCAACTACAGCTCTGATAGTTTAAAGTGATAAGTGTGTATATTAAGAAATTGGAAAGACCTCAAATAAGCAACCTATCTTTACATCTCAAGGAACTAGAAAAACAACAACAAAAAATTAAGCCCAAAGTTAGCAGAAGGAAGGAAACAATACAGCCCAGAGCAGAAATAAAAGAAATGGGAATGATAAAAAAAAAAAAAAACAGAAAGCATTGATGAACCTGAGAACTGGTTCTATGAATAAGACAAACAAAATCAACAAACCTTTAGTTAGACTAAGAAAAAAAAAAATACTCAAATAAGGGCGCCTGTGTGGCTCCGTCGTTAAGTGTCTGCCTTCGGCTCAGGTCATGATCCCAGGGTCCTGGGATCGAGTCCCACATTGGGCTCCCTGCTCAGCGGGAAGCCTGCTTCTCCCTCTCCCACTCCCCCTGCTTGTGTTCCTGCTCTCGCTATGTCTCTCTCTGTCAAATAAATAAATAAAATCTTTAATAAAGACTCAAATAAAATTAAGAGTGAAAAAGGAGACATTAGGGGCGTTTGGGTGGCTCAGTCAGTTAAGCGTCTGCCTTCAGCCCAGGTCATGACCCCGTGGTCCTGGGATCGAGTCCCATGTCAGGTTCCTTGCTCAGCACGGAGTCTGCTTGTCTCTCTCCCTCTCCTCCTGTTCCTCCCCCTGCTTGTGCTCTCTCTCTCTCTCTCTCTCTCTCTCAAATAAATAATAATTTTTTTAAAAAAAAGAAAACAAAAGACATTACAACTGAGACTGCAGAAAAGGGGGATTGTGAAACTAAACAATTACAAGCCAAAAACTCAGATAACTTAGAACAAACAGATCCATTCCTAGAAACAAGCAACCTACCAAACTGAATCAGGAAGAAATAAAAAATCTGAACAGACCAATAGAGACTAAAGTGATTGAATCAGGAATCAAAAACCTCCCAACACAGAAACCTCCCCCAGGACCAGACAGCTTCACTGGAGATTCTATCAGACAGTCAAAGAAGAATTAACACCAGTTCTTTTCAAACTCTTCCAAAAAATTGAGGAGGAGGGAATACTTCCAAAATAACCTTGTGAGGCTGTCATTGCCCTGATACCAAAGCCAGAGAAGGACTCCACAAGAAAAGAAACCTACAGACAAATATCTCTGATGAATCCAGATGCAAAAACTCTCAACAACATATAAGCAAACTGAATTCAAGTCTATGGCGGGATCAGAATAGTTTCTGATCGTAAGTCACAACACTGAGACCGCTATGGCTAAGCCTCACGCAAGCTCCTTTGGGACACGGTCAGACAGGCTTCTGATTGGTCTCCTCATCTCAGTTGGCACCCCCCCCTTTGTCTCTCTCTGCACCACCGCACACTGGGCAACACCATGGGGTCAGGGCAGAGTAAACCTATGGTTCTAGAGACCATGATCCAAAATTTCAAGAAGTGGTTTTCAAGAGACTATGGAGTCAGGATGAACCCCGGCAAGTTAAGAACCCTATGTGGATTGGAATGGCCCACCTTAGATGTCGGGTGGCCTTCAGAAGGGACATTGCATGTCCCAAAGATTCTTTGAGTATGGCGAGTCATAACAGGAGAACCAGGACACCCTGACCAGTTTCTGTACATTAACTCCTGGCTAAGAACTGCTCAGACACTTCCCCCTTGGATGTGATTTGCTTGCAATAAGGAGGGACAGGCCAGGGTCTTAATCGCCTCATCCAAGTGACCTAAAGAAAATCAGCAAAAGCTCCGATCTCCACAAATCCTGTTTGGAAATCCCAAGGATGAACCAAACCTGCCCCCACCATACGTACCCCCAAGGCTGCCTACACATGGCCCTTCAGCTCCAGACACACCGCAGCCATTGGTTTCACCAGCGCCCCCAGGCCCAGAGGATCCATGGCTCCCCCAGGCCCAAAAGATCCACTTTCTCCAGGACCAGCAGCCAGGCTATGCTCCAGACCAGGGGCAAGCACCCTCCAAATGCCGGTACAAGAGACGCAGGAACCCGAGAGGCGCGATGAAGAATGGACGGTTCAACCCAGCCATTCCATGATGTTATTATCAGCCCTTCTCCACAACCAACCTCCTCAACTGGAAACATAACACCCCATCCTACTCTGAGAATCCACAGGCCATGGTAGACCTCATAGAATCCCTCTTCCATACTCATTGGCCAACCTGGGAAGACTGCCAACACTTACTCCACATCCTGTTTAATACAGGGGAAAGAAAGAGAATAATGAAAGGTGCACGGCAGTACCTGGAAGAGCATGCACCAGTGGGAGTCATCGACCCTGGTGCCTGGGCTAACACATCCGCACCCGAAGAGCAACCAGCATGGGACTTCACCACAACCGAGGAACAGGACCACATCCGCAAGTATCAGGAGGCCCTCCTCCGGGGAATCCATGCAGGAGCTAAGAAAACCATGAACATGACTAAGGTATCCTCGGACACAACCAGGGGAGTCCCCTGGGGACTACTACAAAAGACTATGTGAAGCCTACAGGATATACACTCCATTTCACCCCGAAGCACAGGAAAGCCATCAGATGGTAAACACAACCTTCGTGGCTCAGGCTTCCTCAGACATCAGAAAGAAACTTCAGAAACTAGAGGGTTTTGCCTGGATGAACATCACCCAACAAATCGAAATTGCCAGTAAGGTCTACATGAACAGGGAGGTCGCAGCTGAACGGGAAGGCGACAAAAAGATGAAAAAGAAAGTCAGCTTCCATGCTGCCACCCTGAATGAAAAGGACAACACAAAGATGGGGAGACCCCAACCACTGAAAGGGGGGAAGCCCAGAACCCCCTTGGCAAGGGATCAATATGCCTACTGTAAAGAGAAAGGGCATTGGAAAAACAAATGTCCCAAACGGGGAAAGGCTCAGAAGCCCAGCCGCTACAAGGAAGAACTCCAAGGGGAGGACCTCATAGGCCTTGCGGGAATGGACTCAGACTGAGGGGGAACAGGCTCTTTCTTCCTTGGCCCCCATGAAACTACGGTCAAAATGAAGGTGGGGGGCCAACCAGTGACTTTTATGGTTGATACTGGAGCCAAGCACTCTGTTGTAACCTCCCCAGTGGCACCTTTCAGCAAAAGGACTGCAACCATCCTTGGCGCCATGGGGATACGGGTGGTACAACAGCCCTTTCCTAGGCTCACCAGTGCAAACTCGGGGGCCACAAGGTCCAACACACATTGCTTTATCTGCCTGATTGCCCCATTTCTCCTGGGCCAAGACATACTCTCCAAGCTTAGGGCTCAGATAACATTTGAGCCCACTGGACACACTAGCCTCCGACTGAACCCAAGGCAAGAGGAGATGGCATCTCTAATACTAGCAATTACCACGCCAAGGGAAGAACAATGGAGGCTATTCTGTACCCAGGACCAACCTAGTAGCCTGCCAGAGTTCAGACTTGTCTTCCCTTCAGTATGGGCTGAAAAAAACCCACCTGGACTAGCCCAGAATTGGGCCCCTATCATTGTTGAACTGATCCCAGGAACCCAATCTCAGAGGCAAAGGTAATACCCCCTTCCACCAGAAGTTAAGATCATCGTCCAGGAACATCTGACCAAACTCAAAGAAGCAGGTGTTTTAGTCGAGAGCCAGTCAGCCTGGAATACCCCACTCCTGCCAGTCAAGAAGCCAGAAGGGGATACTGACCAGTTCAAGACATAAGGCCATCAACAATGTGACCATCTCTCTGCACCTAGTGGTCCCGAATCCATACGCCCTCCTCGGGCAAATCCCAGGTTCGGGCAGATGGTTCACTTGCCCAGATTTGAAGGGTGCCTTTTTCTGCCTCTGCTTAGCTCCCCAGAGCCAGCCACTATTTGCCTTTGAAAGGTCTGAACCTGATACAGGGTGCCAGATGCAACTGACTTGGACGCGCCTCCTGCAGTGGTATAAAAAAATCACCAACCCTCTTTGGGGAAGCACTGGCCATGGACCTTGCCAGCTTCCCAACAGGGGCCACATGATGCACCCTCCTGCAGTATGTGGATGACTTCCTCCTTGCCAGTTACACACAAGAAGACTGCACAAAAGGCACAAAGGCCCTCCTACAGCTCCTGTCAGACTTGGGGTACCGAGCCTCATGGAAGAAGACACAAATCTGCCAAAAACAGGTCTGACACCTTGGTTTCCTCCTCACCCAAGGGAAAAGAGAACTAGGGCCGGAGAGGAAAAGGGTCATCATCTGCCTGCCACAGCCCCAGACAAGAAGGGGCCTTCGAGAATTCATGGGGCTGCAGGATTCTGCCACAGCTGGATCCCTGGATTCTTGGCAATGGCAAGACCACTGTATGATCCCTTAGTGGGACCAGATCAAGAACACCCTACCTGGACTGAGGAAGCAGAAGCCGATTTCACAGAGATAAAGACCACCCTGTGGTAGGCTCCAGCCCTGGGTCCACCAGATGTAGAAAAACCCTTCTATCTCTTTGTGCATGAAAAGGAAAAAATAGCGTTTGGGGTACTCACCCAGAATGTTGGACCCTGGCAGTGGCCAGTTGCTTACCTGTCAAAGAAGCTGGACCCCATGGCAAGGGGTGGCCGCCATGCCCCAGGGTGCTGGCAGCCACAGTCCTACTCATCAAGGAGGAGAACAGACTTACCCTGGGGCAAGAACTTAACATCAAGGTCCCTCATGCAGTTGTGTCCCTCATGAACGCACAGGGACACCTCTTCCTTTCCAACTGTCAGCTAGCACAATACCAAGGGCTCCTCTGAGACGACCCGTGGTTCACCCTCAAAACAGTAAAGACATTAAATCAAGCAATGCTTCTCCCTACAAAAGAGGGGAAACCAGACCATGACTGCTCTGAGGTGATTGATGAAGTCTACGTGAGCCATCCAGATCTTCGGGATCAAGCCATAAAGAATCCAGAGCTCACGCTGTTAAGTGATGGCAGCATTTACCTAAAAGAGGGTGCCCAGTGAGTGGGTTATGTAGTAACCACAACCACTGAAGTCCTAGAAGCTAAGGCATTACCAGCTGGATGGCCAGCTCAATGGGCTGAATTATATGCCTTAGTCCGAGCCCTCACCCTCGGTGAAGGCAAACAAGTCAACATCTATACTGACTCTTGGTACACCTTTGCTACTGTATATATACATGGAGCCATCTACAAGTAAAGGGGCCTCCTAAGCACAGCAGGAAAAGTTATCAAGAACAAAGAGGAGATACTGAGACTCTTCGAAGCCATCTAGCTTCCAAAGGAAGTAGCAATCCTGCACTGTAAGGGACACCAGAAAGGAGACAGCCCCATAGCACAGGGAAATTGTCTGGCAGATGAGGCAGCCAAGACCACAGCCAGTGAGGACATGGACAGAGCCGCTTCCCTCACCATGGTCCTAACACCCCCGGAAGAAGTCCCTCCATACAGTTACACTAAAAAGGAAAAGGAATGGGCCATGGCTGAGGGTGCCACCCTGACTGAAAAGGAATGGTGGATGATGCCAGATGGGCACATCTTTGTTCCAACAGCAACTGGAGGGCATCTAGTCAAGGAATACCACCAACTCACTCATCTGAGAAAAACTGCATTAGAGGCCCCTCTCAGAAAGCACTACTACATCAGTCAGCTGCCAGCACTATGCCGAGCAACGAGTGAATGATGCATAACGTGCTAAAAATAACACCCGGTCTGTACCACGGCGCCCATCAGGTGTCCAGAGGATGGGAGCAACCCCCTTCGAAGAACTAGAGGTAGATGTCACAGATGTGCCACCAAGCGGGGGTTCAGATATCTCCTCGTAATTGTATGCACATATTCTGGGTGGGTCAAAGCCTTCCCACCTAGGACAGAGCAAAGCTGGGAAGTAGCTAAAGTCCTCTTGTGGGATATCATGCCCCAGCTCGGCCTGCCATTAACAATCCATAGTGACAATGTACCCGCATTTGTGACAGACATTGCACAGGTCTTGACCAAATCTCTCAATATCACCTGGAGACTCCATATCACTTACCGGCCCCCAAGGTCAGGGAAAGTAGAGCAAATGAATCGCACCCTTAAGGGATCCTTAGCAAAGTTTTGTCAGGAGACTAATCCCCCATGGCCGGATCTGCTACCCGTGGTTCTCCTGCATGCTCGCTGCACAGCTGGGACATTAGGTTTCTCCCCATTTGAATTAACATATGGATGGCCTCCCCTGTAATTGGGAAGCCTTCAGGAAACTTGCATTGGGTTTGAGATAAAGGCATACAGGAGCAGCTTCAGGCCCTGGGGACCACCCTACAGAAATTACAAAAGTACACCATTGAAAAGGCCCCAATCTCCTTAGGATCTCAGGTACACTCCTTCCAGACAGAGGACTCAGTTTGGGTCAAAGATTGGAAGAAAGACTCCCTCAAAACACAGTGGACAGGGCCCCACACTGTTGTTTTAAACACCCCTAATTCCCTCAAGGTCTCGGGTGTCTCCCTGTGGGTCCACCACTCCAGAGTGAAGAAAGCTCATCAATTGGACGAGGAGCTGCGCCAGTGGAGAGTCCAGACAGACTTCAGGAACCCACTACGGCTTCACCTTCAACGAGACCGCACTGATTGATGGACACCTTTTCACCGTGGTCCCTGCCTCTCATCGGCATGATTTCCCTCATCTTGGGAGTCGGACTCTACACTGTTGCCCCTTCTGACTGGACTTTCCCCCAGATGCTTGCTACTGTCATTGCTTATTGGGTGTCCCTAGGGTGTATTACTGCACTTGCTTGTTCACGGGTTTCATCTGCTAATGGGTTAGCCATGATGGCTCTCTCTACCTAAGGTCACAGATCCCAATTTTACTGGCCCTCTGCTGTGTACTCCTGAGCGCATTTCACCAGGTTTTTCCTGGCCCCAGGCAGTCCCGGTCTTCTGCTACCTGGTGTGCTGTTCCTCCGCACTGCCTCTAGCTTGCCCAGCCAGGCAAGGCGGACAAACTCTCATATCACCATTACTGGCAAATGGACTTTCAAGCTTATCCCCCTCAGTTCCGCACCAGCACCCCCACTGACTTCTTCCACTTGGGATGGGCACACACCAAAAGTTAACTTGTATTTTGATGGATGCCAGCTTCTTGATACCTCCTGGGAACATCACAGACGGTGTTCCTATCATGGCCCTCACTCAGGTTACCAGCTGGTAGATATCTACATCTGTGGGGCTCCTACACCTCAACAGCCAAACACCTGCCCTCAGTTCTGCTCGGAAGCCTGGGGATGTCCATCGTTGGTGGCGACTTGGCTGGGAATGGAACGATGGTCCACCAGGTGGTGGCACCTCAAACAGTGCAATGACATCCAGATTTCCTTGTCACGCAATGCCACCCCATCCTCTTACTCTAACAATAACTGTATACCGCTCCCCCTCTCAGTCTTAGAACCCAATGCCACATCATGGGCTACAGGAATCATTCTCCTATTGGGCCAATATCACCCTATGGGGATGGACCCCATGGCCAAAGTTATGATTAAGTCTATATTCACGCCAAGCCTTACAGTCAACACCCAGAGTCAGACAGAAAATAACTCACCCTGGCGCATCCCTGGGTCCCCCATTCCCACACAGCAAGCAACTATAGCGCAACTGTTAGATATGATTAACGCCTCCCACCAAGTGCTTAACCACTCAAATCCGCCCCTACCGTCTGACTGCTGGATCTGTATAAGGCCTGGTCCCGTCCAATACCTAGGTGTCATCCTCAACCAATCTACTGTGTCACCTCCCACCTCAGTACCGGGGTCCTCAGATTATCCCTTTCTGGCTCTGGTGCCGTTGTATGGCAACACTTCTTCTCCCATCATGGGCCACAGTCGGGTCTGTGTGCCTAACAACCCTTTCCTGGCTTATGATCAAGGTGTATACATCTGCACCACCCCGCACAATCAGTCATGCACACATGCCAGTCTCTTACCCGATTTTCAGTCCTCCCTGGGGGCGATGCCCCACTCATATGGAGACCCCCTAGCCACCCTTGATACCCACTGTGGCCGTCCCTCTTATTGTGAGCCTGCTGGCTGCATCATGTGTTGCCTTCGGTGCCACTGGCTTCGGGATGTCTCAGGTTCAGTACCAGGAGTTAACTCAACAACCCGCGGCGGAGTTTTCTGCCCTTGCTCAGTCGGCCCTGGCCCTGCGGCACCAACTCGATTCACTTGCCTCAGTCGTCTTCCAAAACAGGTGTGGGCTCGACCTACACAGTGTCATGCTGGGGGGGTGGCGCTCTGCCTCTTCTTACAGGAGGAAAGTTGTTTCTATGCTAATGAGTTGGGAGTGGTCCACGAAACTCTGACCCAATTACAGGAATGAGTATATCGTTGCAGGGAATCACTCCAGCAGACAACTTGGTGGGATACCCTCCCACAATGGTTCCCTTGGTTCGCCCCCTTCATTGGCCCCCTGCTATTGCTTCTCCTCATAGTAGCATTTGGTCCTTATATTCCTAATGCCCTTACTAGGTTTATCACTACTCAAATTGCTAAAATCAGACTCCAGTTATTCCTTACTCACTATCGCCGCTTAAAAGATGATGATGATGCCCTCTAAACTAGGTGTTTAAGGGAGCATCAAGGATGGAATGATAAGGAAAATCTGTGTCCTAAGACGGCCGAATGAGCCAGTGAGACAGTCCCAGTCCTTGCCCCACAGCTCCTCCGGGTTCTTCTCCCTGCCCCGCCGCACACGCCAAAAGTTCCAAGTATGCAGAAGTCGAAGTGTATAAATTGCCCCCTTTGTTTGTGCTTGGGGCTCAGACCATTGGAGATCACTCTCCTCTGAGCCCACCAGCATTAAATAAACCTCCTATCCTCCAAGATCTCCAGGTACCACCAGGTTCTTCCATCAGGCGATCCAGTCCAGGTTCTGTAACAGAAGCGCGCCATAAGCTGGTGGATCGGTCCTGCCATGCCCCTATGCCCTAAACCTGACCCTAGGTGGGCTTCTGAAGTGTCTGTCCCAAGAGGCCTGTCCCAAAGCTCCAGGGACTAGAGACACCTGAGCAAAAACAGAGGACTCAGCCTGCAACTAGAAGGAAAACTTGCCATTTGGATCTCTGGAAAGCATTCCAAGCAGGAGAAGTCTGCATGCCCATCTCAGTGAAAACCCACATTTAACCACCCCTGTATCCAAACCCTGATCCTGAACACATCCTGACCCACACCCTCAACTCAACCCCCAGGAAGCTCGCCACAGTGCCAGCAGATTGGGCCTGCCGTGCTCCAGGGCCCTAAAACTAACCCTAGGATGGACTCTGAGGGGTCTGTCCCCAGAGTCCTGGCTCCAAAGCCCCAGGGATTGAGGACATCAGAGCAGTACCAGAGTATTAGCCTTCCACCCAGAAGGAAACCGCACCTTTTGGAATTCTGGAAAGGTTTCAGAGCAGGAGAAATCTGCATGAATTTCCCAGTGAAACCCCACTTTCAGTGGCTTCCTGGCCACAAACAACGAGCCTGACACTCACCTGGACCTATGCCCTCAACTAGGACACCTAGGAAGCTCGCCTTAGTGCCAATAGATTGGGCCTGCCATGCCCCTAGGCCCTAACGCCAACCCTAGGTTGGCTTCTAAGGGCTCTGTCTCCATAGGCCTGGCACCAAATCCCCAGGGGTTGTGGCACCTGAGTAATACCGGAGTACTCAGCCTGCCACCCGGAAGTAAACCACGCCATTTGGAGCTCCAGAAAGCATCAGAGCAGGGAAACTCTGCATGCCCGTCCCATGAAACCCCCACAGTAAGCGACACCCTGGCTGCAAACCCTGAGCCTGACATTCACCCGGAACCATGCCCTCAACTCTGGTCCCCTGGAAGCTCGCCACAGCACCAGTAGTTCAGGCCTGCCATGCTCCTAGTTCCTAACTCTAACCATAGGTTAGTTTTTGAGGGGTCTGTCCCTGGATGCCTGGCTCCAAAGTCCCGGGGATTGTGGACACATCAGCAGTACCACAAGACTCAGCCTGCCACCCAGATGGAAACCACACCATTTAAAACTTTGAAAAGGTTTCAGAGCAGGAGAAATCCGCATGCCTTTCCAAGCAAAACCCCACTTGAAGTGGTCTCCTGGCTGTAAACCCTGTGCCTGATACTCTCCCGGACCCACCCATGTCCTTAACTCAGATCCCCGGAAAGCTCACCATGGTGCTGGCATAACGGGCTGGCCATGCTCCTAGGACCTAACTCTAAACCTAGGTGGCTTCTGAGGGGTCTATCCTCAGAGTTCTGTTTCCAAAGCCCCAGGGATTGGGGACACCTGAGCAATACCATAGGACTTAGTCTGCCACCCAGAAGGAAACCGCACCATTGGGAACTTGGAATGCATACTGAGCAGGAGAACTCTGTATGAACATCCCACTAACCCCCACTTTCATCGGCCTCCTGGGGGCAAACCCTGAGCCTAACACTCAACTTGACCCACACCCTCAGCTCAGCCCCAAGGTAATCTTGCCACAGTGCCAACAAATGGGGCCTGCCATTCCCCATGGCTCTAACCCTACGTTGGCTTCTGAGAGTTCTGTTCCCAGAGTCCGGGCTCCAAAACCCAGGATTGGGGACACCTGTGGAATACCAGAGGACTCAACCTGCCATTCAAAAAGAAACCACGTTTTTTTGAACTCTGCAAAGGACTCAGAGTGGATAAATCTGCATGCCCATCCCAGCAAACCTACAAATTCAGTGGTCCATTGGACACACACCCTGAGCCTGACATCACCCTGACACACTCCCTCAACTCAGACACCAGAAATTTCGCCGCAGCATTGGCAGTTCAGGCCTGTCATGCCCCTAAGCACTAACCCTAACTCTAGGTTGGCTTCTGAGGCAACTTCCCCAAAGCGGGACTCCCACTACACAGGTTTTGGGAACTCCTGAGCATTAGCAGAGGACTCAGCTTGCCATTCAGAAGGAAACCACACTTTTTGAAATCCGGAAAGTGCTCAGAGCAGGAGAAATCTGCATGCCTATCCCAATGAACTCCCACATTCAGAGGCACCCTTCCCACAAACCCTAAGCCTGACCCTCACCGTGCCCCAGGCTCTCAACCCAGCCCACGGGGAAACTTGCCACATTGCTGGCATATCAAGAGAACCATGCCCCTAGGCCCTAACCCTAACCGTAGATTGGGTTCTGATGGGTCTCTCCCCAGATGTCTGGCTACAAAACCCTAGGTATTGGGGTCACCTGAGCAATACCAGAGGATTCAGCTAACTATCAAAATGAAACCGTGCCTTTTGGAACTCCATAAAGGATTCAGAGCTGAGAACTGTTCATGCCCATCCCATCGAACCCTCATATTTGGTGGCCCCCTGGCCATAAACTCTGAGCCTGACACCCACAGTGATCAACTCTCTAAACTCAGACCCCCAACAAAGCTCTGCCCAGCGCAGGCAGATCTGGCCTGCTGGCACCTGGGCCCTAACCCTAACCCTAGGTTTTCTTCTGAGGGGTTTGTCCCTAGAGGCCTGGCTCCAAAGCCCCAGGGATTCGGGACAACGGAGCAATACCAGAGGTCTCAGCATGCCCTTCAGTAGGAAGTGGTGGCATTTGAAACCCCAGAAATGACTCAGAGTAGAAGAAATCTGCATGCCCATCCCAACGAATCTCACTTTCATTAGTTCCCTACCCACAAACACTGAGCCTGACAATCACCCTGACCCACGACCTCAACTCAACCCCACAGAAAGATCACCACAGCACCGGCTAATCAGACCCGCATGCCCATAGGCCCTAACCATAACCCTGGAATAGGGACTGATGTGTCTCTCTCCAGAAGCCTGGCTCCAAATCCCCATGGATTGGGGTCACAAAGCAATGCCAAAAACTCAGGCTGCCACCTAGTAGGAAACCCTGCCATTAGGAAGTATGGAAAGGACTGAAAAGAAGAGAAGTCTGCATGGCCATCCCAATGAAACCCTAATTTCAGTGGCCCCTTGGCAGCAAACCTGAGCCGACACGCACCCTGACCCATGCCCTCAACTCAGCCCCCTGGAAGCTCCCAACAGTGTTGGCAGATTGGGACTTCCAGGATACAAAGCACTAACCCAAATTCTAAGCTGGCTTCTGAGGATTCTTTACCCAGCGGCCTGACTCAAAAGTTCCATAGAGGTGACATTTGAGCAATACTGGAAGAATCAGCATGCCATCCAGAAGGAAACCACACCATTTGGATCCCTGGAAAGGACTCAAAGCAGGAGAAATCTGCTTTGTCCATCCCAGTGAACCCTGACTTTCAAATGGCTATTTCTGTGCTGATGTTTGTGAAATGTGGGCACTTGCTCTGTCGGGATGCGCGTCCCCTTGGGATTCCTCAGTGCCCACCAGTGGGTTAAAAAGATCTTTAAAATGCCACTTTCTCTTGACCAGCTGCCTGCACTGTGTCTTAGCAAGCATTTACTGAGCTCAGTCACCCAACAAGGGGCAGAGCATGAGAGCAAGAACGAAGATACAGGCTCCCTGCTCCTGGGCCCTCCAGGGACTCACGATGGCCCCGACGTCCTGACTCACTTCTTTTGTATTGTGGCATAATGGACATACAGCTGATACCATGAAGTGCGTTTCAGTGGCAATAAGTATATTCCCTGTTCTGCACCAGCTACCTCCGTCCATCGCCACAATATTTTCATCATCCCAAACTGAACCTGTACCCACGGACCCTAAACCCCATTCCCCTTCCCCAGTCCCGTCACCCAGCAGCTCCTTCCACCTCTGTGAATTGGAGTGCTCCCCATCCATCACAAGTGCGGTCCTCCGGTGTCGGTCCTTTAGGGATTGGCTTATTTCACATGGCATAATGGTCTCAAGGTCTGTCGCTGGGAGCCTGAACCTGACCCACTTTCCCCCCAAAGTGTGGCTCAGCCCTCTCCTGTCTGAGATGAACCTCCTCAGACCCCTCTGCTCCCCTCACCTTCCTCCTCAGCCTGAAGATGATCCCAGCCAGTCTGCAGCTTTGAAGACCTGTTCAGGCCAGATGCCAGGCACATACTCCGGGGGCCTCGGGCCTCACCTATACCCCATCTGTCCACGGCAGGTGCCTGACCCCCTCCCCCAGCTGACCACCTGCACCTCCCACAGGTGTCCCCATCTCAGGAGAGGGAAACACCAAGTCCAGACCCTTGGAGTCCTCTGGGACTTCTTGTTTCCTACCAACATTCCCAGTAGTGAAGTGGCTACTGGAGGACATTCAATGTCCAAAAGATTTAAAGGCATACGTGAATCTCTGCTGCCTAAGGCAATGGATAACAGTTGGGGCAAATAGAAACCAAGCAGAACCACTGGAAGAAAGGCTGAGGAATGAGGACCTTTAGGGAAGAAGGTCTGGAAGCTCTGACTGCCCTTACCTGACTTTCAGATGCTCCTCAGTTACTCCTGTGCCTCTGGTATCTTCCTGGAAAGATGACATGGCTGTTTTCAGACAGCTCGTCCAGCAGTACCCTCAGTTTCTGGGCGGCGGATTTGCTGGAATCCGCAGTGTGTCCTGCTGCCCCACCGGGATCGCGTTTTGAAGGTGCTTTGTCCGGGCATCTGAGGAGCCAAGACTGTGGGTCTGTGACCTGGAGGGATTCTGAGCAGAACTGGTGGGATGGGAGGGCGGCAAGGCCCAGAGGGAGGTTTCCAGAAAGCCGACTGGGTTCTGCGGCATCCTAATGTTTTTGAATCAAAGCCCTGAGATCTTTAAAATGCCAGCAATGTTACAGCATGGGCCAGAAAAGCAAATGTCCCTGTGCACCCAACCCCACCTAAACTATTGGCCATTTCTTGTCACTTAAGCTGAGGTCAAAGGATTGGGAGTCGGGGCATGAGGAGGGTCCTGGGCCAGACTTTGTATTTGGGAGAAAAAGGCCATCCAGACAAGCTTGTGCTGAGCCTGAGGAGGGGGGTCTGTGTGGAGACCCCAGTTGCAGGCACTGCTGTCCACGGATGACCCCTCAGCCTGCCCCAGTGCACCTGCTGCTGGGGGAGAGCCTGCCCCCTCCTCTCTGCCCGAGGGCTCTCTCCTACACCAGGTGCCTCCTTCCCTGCAAGCCACTGCCATCCTGCAGCCTGGGAGGGTGGCTACCCCGAGTTCCTCCAGCTGCTGGGGGAGCACCTGCCCCCTCCTCTCTGCCTGAGGGTTCTCTCCTGCATCAGGTGCACCTCCTCTCCTCCCAGTCACTGTCAGCCTACAGCCTCGAAGGGTGGATACTCTGACAACCCCCAGCCCTAGGGACAGAGCCGGTGCGACATGGTCTCCCAACAGGCCTGTACGCCAGTTTGCCACACTGCTAACTCTCCTCCTGCAGGCTCACTGTGCCACAACCTCCCTCAGTCTCCCTGGGCCCAAGTCTTCCTCTGTTCGTGGACCATCCTTGACCCAGGCTCCACACGCTGGGCCTGGGAGCAGGTCTTCTGTACCTTCTGGAATCGCTTCCATGCCTGTGACATGGGCACAGTCCATCCTCACAGACTGCTCAGAGGAGACCCAGCGCAGGAAGAGGCAGGCCACTTCAAGGGGGATGGCAAGTGACCCCAGAGGGAGCACATGGTCCTTGCAAAAAGCACCGGGCTCACAGGACCCAGTGTGGGATGTGGGTGTCAGGCCAGGGGCCACAGGGAGTACTGGTGGGGGTGGCCCTGGCGGGGAGGCCACAGAAGGGTCCCAGAAGAGGCAGGAGACAAGGAAGACGACAGGACAGAGCTTCCCAAGGAGGTTGATGGAAGCATCAGAGAATCGCAGAGACCCTTGGGAAAACTCAGAGACCCTGGAGATATTGGCTGAAATGCTGGCATTTGGTCTGAAAAGTTGGGTCACAACACCCCAGTTGACACTGGATGATTTACTCTTTGTTGGTTCTAGGAATCAGTAGGTACCTGCCAGTAGAACTCACATTGCATGAAGTCTAGGATATACTTACTTTTCATCACTTATCAGGACTAGATTTTTCTAGAGGAAGTGCTAAGTTTGGGT
>NW_027397494.1:0-26864 GCF_003265705.2 Callorhinus ursinus | reverse complement strand
AGAGAAAGAGAAAGATTTTGGCTTATATCTTACAGAGCGGGATTTCGTCACCAAGAATAAAACATGATGGGAACAGCCAGGCCAATCCCCGACAGTAAATGCCCTCAGCCACACTTGTCCCTGGGGGGAGCAGGTGAAGCCTTGAGGTGGGCACTAGGCTTACAGAACACAGAATATGATAAATGTCACTGGGCAAAACACCAGCTAGTTATCAGAAAAAGCTAATTTCTGTTAATGAAGTAATTTATTTTCGTCCTAAGATGGTAGGAAATTCTTGATCTCAAGATTGCATAAAAATAAATCAAAATAGTAATTACCTACATAGGATAAATGAAACTGTAAATTTTGATTGGACACTCAAAAATACTCCAAATGCAAACTCTCCGCTATAAATACATGAACTATTAAGTCAGGATTAGGATCCCTTGAGAGGGAAATACATTCTGTGGATTTTCTAGTCCTTTTTAAATCTAAGAGATTTTTAGTGTTTCGCTCCCTGCAATAGGTTTAAGTGGTTTTCCCGGGCGTCCTCCCTTGCTGTCACATTACAATCGGAAACGGGAGGGAGTTAAGAATGAATATATTTGAAGTACCTGTGCTCTCTCTGGAAAGTCCTGTGTCTCTTACAAGGCTTTCTCCCAGTGCTTCTGACAGCAGTGGGAGGCCAACTAATGATTTCCCGTCAG
The DNA here is from genome assembly GCF_003265705.2 of Callorhinus ursinus. Classification (NCBI taxonomy): domain Eukaryota; kingdom Metazoa; phylum Chordata; class Mammalia; order Carnivora; family Otariidae; genus Callorhinus; species Callorhinus ursinus. Next base: position 26,178 of record NW_027397494.1, on the reverse strand, counting down.
TTCCCTGCTCTCATCATTCGGTCTCTGGATTGCGATGCTGTGCCTTTCTACAGAACTACAGCAAAGCACCGTCATGATTATAACTGGTATCACTACCACAGAGCATCATGGCTGAGGGTAGCCCGGGCCTTCCGCTTACCTCATTTTTTTTTTAAGATTTTATTTACTTATTCATGAGAGACAGAGAGAGAGAGAGAGAGAGAGAGGCAGAGGGAGAAGCAGGCTCCCGCGGAGCAGGGAGCCCGATGTGGGACTCAATCCCAGGACCCTGGGCTCATGACCTGAGCCGAAGGCAGACGCTTAACCATCTGAGCCACCCAGGCGCCCCCGCTTACCTCATTTTTAATAGACAGGGAACAGGTAAAATAACAAGTTTCTTGTCAGCTAGCAAGGTAACAAAGATCTTACAGGAACCATACACCTATTTCAAAAGAACAATACAAGACTACATGTTTTAAATTGTACTATCTGGTGGGTTAAATTACCCAGCTGCACTCGTCCAAGACCTTGGCTGCCGGGGAGGATCCCTGTGGGTTGTTAGGCACCTCCACTTAATTTTTGTGGATCCTTGGAGACAACAGTTTATTCTAACGCGACATCTTGACCTGCGCTTTAAATTGAAATCTACCCCTCCCTGATCACAGCGCTTCCTGGGAAGCTCTCGAGAGGTGACCTTTGCTCTCGAAGGCTTTCAGAACTTAAGTTCTGCTGCTTATCCTCTTGTAGAAAGCTCCTCTTCTTTGAGATTCGCGCTCTTCTGCTATGCCCCATGCCCCCTGCTGTCTTCATTATGATTCTGGCACCTGTTCCCTGTCCACCCAATCCGTACCACATACGTGGGAGATGTCAACGTCCGCATGGATGATGCCTCCAATACAGACTCCCCTCCTCCGATGCCTTCTCCTCCCTTCCACCTTGTCCACGGCCTCACTCTGGAAAATGCCCAAACCTCACACTCACTCACCAAGTCAAGCAACTCCCTTCTGATCTACTTCACGTATTGCACCATCCCAAGTCTAACAGTTCTTATTTAACCATACCGGACCTCCAGTACTCTGACCTTTTATTTCTTCCATATTCATCAGCCCCTATTTCTCTCCCAAGGAAGCAAAAATTTTATAATCTTTTTGTCCACTCTCTTAACAACACCCTCAACTCCTTTGCCATCTCCTACCCTTTGTCACACTTGAATGGAAAGAAACTAAACCTGAATGAATCCAACAATTCATCACTCCACATTTGCATGGAGATGGTACCACTATTAATTTCCAACCACGAACCCCACGGGGCCTTCGGTGATGGAGTTACGCAGTCAACTTGGCTCACTCCCTCTATTTCTCTCTATTTAAAATTCTCTGCTCTCCTCAAATCTCCATTCCCCGCCTTTGGCCCCAGAAGATGATTTCACATCCTGCTTAAGAGAAAAACTAGATGCCATCAGATGGAAATGCCGTCCCATTCCGGCTGCCATGCCGTATTCATGCTTCCAATGTGGAGGTGCTCTTCCAATTTAATTTCAGGGCCACCTCCTCAGCCTGGCTCTAAATCTCATCCCCTCCCTTCTTCTTAGAATGGTTTTACAGTGGACTCTCCATTTCTCCCACTTTATTCCCAGCATCTCCCATTCTTTCTTAAAACTTCCTTTCTTAAAACTCTCTCTCGACCCTATTTCTTTCCTCCAGCTCCTTTCTCACTTCTCCACTTTCCTCTCCAACAAAATTGCTCGAGTGTTGCATATACACACTGTCCCCATCTCCTCACCTCCCCCCTACTCCTCAGCTCGCTCCAGGCTGTGGCTTCTGCCCCCTCTACTCCGCCAAAACGGGTCTCACTGTGATCCTCAGTCACTTCTTCATTGCTGAATCAAAAGGACCCTTCTCAATCTTTATTCAACTCGACCTTCCAACTGCATGTTATACATCTGACCATTCTCTCTAGGGGAAATGTTCTCTTCCCTTGATTTCCAAAACTCTGACCTGCTTTGGTGTTCATCATAGCAGCAGCTCCCCAGCCTCTCTTTCTCCTCCGTCAGCTCATCTGCCTCTGCCTAACCATCAGATGTTTCTGTGAGTTCAGGGCAATGGGGCCCACGTCATAATGGAGCGTACACTCTGTTCAAGGCACGATGCCAAGTGGAGGGATATAGGGATGAACAAGTGAGACCCTAAACCTATATATATATTCATGTAGCTTACATTTTAATGAGGGAGAAAGACTACTTGCCGTTTTGTAAGTGATAAGTAAAGAGAACATATAACAGGGAAATCAGACTTATTCTGGAGGGCCCGGGTCTTTTTCTTAAAGTAGTGAAATTAAAGCTGAGATTTAGAGGAAGAATAGGCCTTAGCTAGTCTTAAGCATAGAGATGAGAAATGAGAGTCCTTGAAGCCGAGGCAGCAACAGTGCTAAGTCCCTGACATGAGAAGGCTCACGGTGGGTTCCCGGAACTGAAAGGAGGTCAGTGAGGCCAAGACACACAGAGAGAGGAAGAAAGCATCACAAGGTGAGAGCCTGCAAGGTAGGCAAGGGCCGTCTTCAGAATTTTAGTTTTTATGCTAAGAGCAGAGGGGGTGATTTTAAGCTGGACAGTGATGTGTTTATGATTTTTAGAAATATTTCTCTGGCTGGAGAGCTGCAGCTATGATGAACACCAAAAGTATAAATAAATGAATGTTTCTATACCTTTGAATTTGCTGCCTGTGTGCCCTCCAACCCTTCCCCACCTGGCAAATGTTTACCCATTCCTCACGTCTCCACTTACACATGGCTCGCTTTAATGCCTTCTTTAGGGGTCAAAGCACCCACTCCGACATGTTCTAGGACACCTAGGTAGACTTACATGTTCCTTTCCTGTATTTTCGTATCACTGTCATATTCTCCTTGCTCCTGCTGCCTCTGACCATAGTACTCTTTCCTCCTCTTTGTGAGTCCACCCTCCTCATCCTTCAAGGGCACTGGCTCCAAGCAACCTTCCCTAGTAGGAGGGAGAACCTCTCTAGAGCAACTGCCTATACCTTCTCCTGTTCCATGATTCCTTCCTGCCTTATCTTTCCCACTCGGTTCTTGCATCCCGTCTTCTCTCTCCCTCTCAGGAATTACATGCTTCCCTGTCTCTCCCCGTCAATTCCTGCACTCTGTCTTAGCTCTTCTGTTCCGGTATTCTATCCCACCTTATGCCTCCTGCTTGGTCAATGCGTCCTGGCTGACCTCTCCTGGCACTCAAGGAAAGCCCAGACTTTAGATTGCTTGGTCCATTTTACTTGTTTAAAGAAATAGTTATATTTATTCACAGTTTACTTCCGAACTGTCCCCAACTACAACATGTATTTAAGAAAAAAAATCATTTTGTAAATCTTTTCTCTTACTTTCAAAACCTTCAAAACAGTGACTTTTACAGAAATGCAAAATATCCACCAACAACCAGCATAGGAATACTAGAACATTTACTCCTGTTCCCCCTACACAAGTGCCTCTTACTTCTTAATAATTACCTCTCATTGATATCCTGCCACTCGGAATGTAATATATTCTCTTCTTACCTCTACTTCCAATCCTGTAGAAGATACCAACTGTCAACACTGATGGCAGCAATTTATTGCTACTTCTTTTCTGAAATAAAGGGAATTTAGCACCATACCAAAACTTGACTCGAAAAAAGATCCTAAAAGCGTGCCTTGTTGTCTAACTGGAACTAAGAAGGAAAAAGAATTTTCAAAGATTTAAGTTAAAATTAAATTTGTCCACTGATTTATTTTTAATATAGTTCATCAATACATAGGACATTAGAATCTCAAATATTAACTATTAATGTTGCCCGAGTAGTGGTGACAGCACATGACTTCTCACACCTAAGAGGTGAAATGTCAGATAACAACACGAGGGGAAAATAAGAGTGAGCCAAACAACCACATACCAACCCCCAGGAATCAGGAAGGCCCTAAAGAATGAAATAGAACAACCAGAAAGAGCTGAATGATTCTGTCTCCTTATTCTTTTCCCACGTAGACCTGCTTCCCCGGGAATCTACGTGCCTCTGGGTTAATTATAACACCTAGCAGATGCTTCTCTATTCACTCTATTCAAGCGGAAAGGTGTAGACAGCTAGAAGGGGCAGGGCATGAGAGAGCAAAACTGCTACGTGTGAGTAAGGAAAGATTACTGATATGCTACCAAGACAGAATTTCTGGAAAACATTTTCAAGGTTCCACCTATATTCTAGAGCACAGAAAACGTAAACGTCTACATATCTCTGTCTTTTTAGCAGCATGTACTTTACACAGTTCTATGTGTCATGGGGGTAGTTTGTGGCATTCCGGTTTTCAATATGCTGGCTTCTGGTGGGCAAGCATTATGGCGTGTCCAACAACAGGACACCGTAACACTACATGCTGCTCTCATAAAAGGCAGCTTTCACAAAATGTGAATCATTGGATGAGAGGTCTCTCATTTATTATTCTGTTAGCTGTTTCCTTCTGGCATAGCTTTTACCGTGTCAGTCACATCATTAGATAAACACAGAATCTCTGTGTTGGAAGGGGCACTGGAGACTGTACAGCTAGGAGCTAGGTGATGGCTGCTGAGGTAGCCCTGCCTGAGCTGAGTGTCAGCTCTACCACACACACCAGCCATGTGATCCAGGGCAATTTATTTAACCAGACTGTTACTCAATTCCTTTTCAGTATTCAGCAATACTAACATTTTCTGCCCTTTAGGTTTGCATGAGGATAAAATGAAGCAGTGTAAATCAAATACACCTGGCTCTTGGTAGGCACTCAACATACAGACCTATTTTTCCCTCACTCACCTCCCCACGGTTTTCCCTGCACAGAATGTTCCTTATTCGGATTTCTGCAGAGGTCATTCTTTTGCATTATTCAAAGAAGCCTGTCGGGCTTGCCGTACCAAATGTGGCCCCCTGCCTACAGTAATTACTACCTTGTGACTCTAACTTATACTTCCCACAGCACGTCACATAGAATAAGAAATACATCTTCCATGTTTTTTTATGAGTTCATTGTCTCCACCACCCCCTTCCATCAAAATGTCAATTCCAAGAGAGCAGGGATTTCTTTTTTTAAACTCTTTTATGTCTACCCAACAAATACCAATTAAATGAATGAATACCACTATATGTACTATATACTTGTATGTGTAGAAAATCACCCCCTGGAAAGTAGTTTGAGGTAGCTGAGCATACAGCTTGCCATGATCAAGATTTTCACAAAAATCGCAATCTCAAGCACCCCATTCGGTCTCTGCACAAATAATCAAAGCATACAAGGAGAAACAGATAATCTTAATAGGCCTACATCTATTAAAGAAGTTAAATCAATAGTTAATAAGCTTCCAAAAACGAAAGCATCAGGTCCAGATAATTTCACTAGTGAATGCTACCAAACATTTAAGGAAAAATAACAGCAATTCTCCACAATGTCTTCAAGAAAAAAGCAGAGGGAAAATTTTCTAACTCACTCTATGGGGCCAGAATGACCCTAATATCAAAACCAGATAAAGACATTACGAAGAAGAAAAACTACACACTAATGTTTCTTATGAACATAGATGCAAAACTTCCCAACAAGATATTAGCAAATCAGATCCAACCATATATATAAAATAGTGACACATCACACCAAGCGGGATTTATTCCGATCTCTATCCAATACCTCCTCTTCTTCCAGTTCACCTGCTCTAGACATTCCATCCCTGCAACTCTTTGACATCAAGACCTCCTCTCCGTTGACCACTACTTTTTCATTGTTCTGATAAGTCCTCTCATTTTCTTCCTTGTCCAAGCTTAAATTTCATGGTCCAATATTATAATAACTCACTTGAAAAGACTCTTAACTCCTTTGGCCCTGTCCCTACATTTCTCTTGCCAGACAAAGTCTCACCTTGGTTCAACTCGGCTCTTCTATGTCCCCGTCCAAGCAACTTAACTGGCTGGAGAAGAACAGATCTGCTAAACCGGTCTCACTTTAACAATATGACTTTAATTCAGTACTCCTGGCCAAGCCTCTCGCTCTCCAAACGGACCCTTCACACCTTCTCTCTGTATAACTGCTACATCTCCTGCACTGGTCTCACGCTCAACCAATAACTTCACCTCATACTTCACTGAGAAAAGAGAAGCGAACAGGAACTCTCTCATCTTTCACCATCAAATCTATCAACTAACTTGCATCTTGCCCTCACGCTCTGTCTTCTTTCCTAATTTAGGAGGTGTCCTTTCCCCCTTCAGGGTCCAAACCTGCCACTTGGCCTCTGGACTCCAGCCCCTCTTGTCTTGTCATCCACAGTAATCCCCTCCTTCTCTTGTGTCATCAGTTTGTCTTAATTCTCCATAATCCTTCTCATCAAAACAAATATGCTTAGTCTCTCCCCTCTTTTAACAAACCTTCCCTTGACCCATCTGCCTCCAGATACCACTTCATTTATTAGCTACCCTTCTCAACAATACTGTTTTCCTCTGACATTCATTATGAGACATAATACTTGCCCCTAGCTGTTGAATCACCCCCCAGGCTTTGTTCTTAGACGACCCAGGTTTTGCAGAAGAGAGACTGCTATGTCCCTTCCAGAATCTACATTCCTGACTCTCAAAACCCATGGGCATAATAAGATGGTTGTTTTAAGCCATTATGTCTGGGGCAGTATGCTACATCAGCAACACCAACTAGAACATGGCCCAAGCCACCTTAATATTCTATCTACACAGTTGCAGTGGCCTGCTGCCTCCGCTTGGCCTCCCCTTGCTGCCCTCCAACCTATATTCAACACAGGAACCCAGCATGGTTCTTTTAAATCTTCAGTCTGATTACATTTCCCCCCTTCCTAAAATTCTCCTCTGGCTCTCCATCCCATTCAGATTAAAAACCAAAGTTCCTGCATTGTCCCACAAGTCCCTACATTAACTGACCCTCCCTACCTCATCTCCTGCCACTCTGTCCCTTGTCCATTTTGCTCCTCTTTCAGGCTTCTTTACTGCTTGTCAACACTTTAGGAGGACTCCAGGCTCAGGACCTTTACACTCTTTGTTCCCACTCTCTGAAATACTCTTCTTCTACATATCCACATTGCTTGCTCCTACACTTCCCTCAAGCTTCTACTCAAATGTCACCTTATTATGAAAGTCTTCCGAGATCATCCACCTTGCTACAATGCCCCCTCTCCCCCTTACTCAGCTTCATTGTTCTTCGAAGCATGTAGTATCATCTGGTGTATCACATGTTGATTTGTTTATCTGTTTGTGTATGTCCACCCCCATTGACTGAAATTGCCATTAGGGTATTGTCTTGGCCAGTTTTGGGGAGCTACCACAGTGGCGGACACACAGGGGATATTTAATAAGTATGTATAGACTAGAAAAGTTAGTGAGTGAATATACCCACACACTGGGATGAGAATCTGCAGTGCAATAAGCAACGGACTTAAAATGAATATGCAACTTGTGAAGACCCATTGTTGTCCCTGAGAAATTAAAAAAAAAGACCAACAACAATCTGACTTGCCACATCTCAAGGGATTTTATTGAGGTTGTGTTGCTATGCTGGGCACCACAGAAGCTAGGACATGAACAACTCCAAACTGGGTTCCAACTATATTTTTTTGAACAAAGTTTATCTAATAAAAACACAACAGGGGTGCCTGGGTGGCTCAGTCAGTTAAGTGTCCAACTCTTGATCTCGACTCTCACGGTTGTGAGATCAAGCCCCATGGTGGGCTCCACGCCGAACATGAAGCCTACTTAAAAAAGAATTTAGAAGACATAACAATAAAAATAATCTTGCTCAGACTGTTGAATCACAGATCTGTACCTCTGAAACAAATAATGCAATATATGTTAAGAAAAAAAAAGAAGATAGCAGGAGGGGAAGAATGAAGGGGGGGGAATCAGAGGGGGAGACGAACCATGAGAGACGATGGACTCTGAAAAACACACTGAGGGTTCTAGAGGGGAGGGGGGTGGGGGGATGGGTTAGCCTGGTGATGGGTATTAAAGAGGGCACGTTCTGCGTGGAGCACTGGGTGTTGTGCACAAACAATGAATCATGGAACACTACATCACAAACTAATGATGTAATGTATGGTGATTAACATAACAATAAAAAATTTAAAGAAAAACATAATAATAATCTTGCTCGCTGACATTTCTTAACCACCATCTCTTTGCAGCCCTTAGTACCATTTTGACACCCAGTGTATATTCAGGAAAAGCGTCAGCGTACCTTTGTGAACTTTACCTATAATTACAAAACGTCTGTTTCAGCAGCCCCTGGTAACACTGTTATAAGCATTTTATGTATATGTACATATATGTAATTTATATATATACATGAATTAAGTGATTATACATAATCTCCCAATAGTCATCTATAATACATCTATGACTTATAAAGGCATTTTATACTACAGACTATTTGTATAGCCTAATTTAATTCATTCAACTGTACAAGGTAAAGGGAATATCAGGTTTTCACTAAATTTATGTTTTTAGTAGATGAAGTACAAGATCACCGAAGCCTAGAACATTTCCAAATCTGCAAGGATAATGGGGGGAAATGCTAGAGAGAAGCTTTTCTCCAGACTGCATAAATATAGCATCCAAATCATAAAGAACCACACAAATACAAGAAGGCTTAGTGCTGCTTTCCTGTAGTTCCTATTCAGACAGTCCCTACACCTAGAGCAGGTGTAAGGGAAATGCTTCTCCCTCATTCAGCACTGCTGCTCTTCTGTCCAAGCTCTGCAAGGTTCTCTAACCCACTCCTGGTGGTCCATGCCAGTCTCCACCAGAACACTGATGCCCTGTTTTAGAGCTTTCAAGATCTGATGATCAGTCGGGCTCTGCAACTGGTCAAAGCTCTGAGTTTTAGGTACGGTCCTCAATAGCTACAGCCGTGTAACTCAGTCTGTGTGTCTTGGTCTTACCCATGGTGTCTTCTTTTATCTTTCAGTTCTAAAAGTAGTGCGTGTGTTTGATAATATTTATTATGTCTCTAATTTAGATACCAAGTTCCAAAAGAAGTAAAAATAAGTGAGTTGAGAAAATCTCAACTAGAGAAAAATCAGAAGACCTTTCCTCTTTCTGGCTTAGAGCCCAGCATTTTGCATAAATCACTAACCTTCTGAGAGTCATTTCCACAGACTTAAAAAAAGAAAAATAATGTCTGCCTATTCCATAGTATTGTTTCAAAAGAAGTAAAAAGTATAAGAGATTCAATCTGTTAATGTGTTAAAGACAAAATTCTAAGTCAATAGGATGCATACAAAAAGTGATCACATTAATCTGTTATTTAAGTTGGCAGATGATAGTAAAAAATATCACATCAGGTCTCAGGGACACACTTAGATTTCCTGTCATATTCAGCAACAGCTGTGTATGTGGTGAAGCCACCAAAACCCAACTGACAAGTACCATGGGCACATGGGATGCCCACTCATCTCCTCCATCCACAACAGTTTTGTGGTACCACATCTTTCCTCCCACCTTAAATAAAAGTATGTAGTACCCACCTCATTAGAGCTACAGTTAGTCATGAGGATTTGCCCATGAACTAGGAATGCATGTCTGTGTCTCCTTCCATTATGCAGTGGAAACAAGCATGGAGCATCACCCAGCATCCCGGAGTCCCCTCAATGAAATCAAATGAGCCGGAGATATCCATGGCAAGTTCTTCAGCAAAGGAACAGAAGTGTTTGTATCTGTTCCAAATCCCTCCCGACTCCCCCACTGGTCTACCACCACTGCCTACCCTGACAACTCACTTTCTCTATCGCTTTTAGCTTTTCAGACTTTAGAAGAATCTATCGGCAGTGTTTGTAAAATCTGGACCCTGACTAGGAATTTTCTGCCTTAATATCCATCACTTGCTGCTTCCAATCATAGTATCAAATCTAAAATTTATCCCAGCTCCTTAATGGCTTTGAGCGCTAACACATCAATTAGTCCTGAACTCCTCGTGTCCGGCTCGTTCTGTCAGACCAACATTTCAGGCAGGAGAGTAAGTGGGAACCTGGCTTTGAATTCCGTGGTGAATGATGTAACAGCAAAGCTTGCAAAACAGCCTTAGAAGCCCTGAATCCACATCCCCTATCAAATGCCTATAAAGAACCCTAGATTATCCTCTGTCAAATTATTTATAGGTGACAAGAAATATTTCTAATTATATCCATTCACAGCCACAGTCAGTGAATATTGTGCAAAGAGATTGCCAGAAAAGGTTTTGCCAAGTAGGTTCCGGCAGGGACAGCTGAGGTGGTTGCTGTGCTTGCACAACGGTCTCTATAAAAGTGGAGCCCACATGCCTCTGGCCTGTCCTTCCTCAAAATTCCTCAAGGTATGTATATCTGATGAACACTTGGCTAGTGCTACATTCCTGCTGATAATGATCATTCAACTTAAGGGAGATGGCTCCTATTTCCCAAATTTTAATTTTTCTTTCCATCATTCCTAAGGATGACATGGTACATGATATAGTTACTAGGATTTTGCGACTAACTGGGAAAAAGAAGAATCTGCATTCTCTTTTTTTTTTTTTTCTTTCAACAGTAATTGTCTGCTTCGGGCCCGCCACCTTCTTTATCTGGTAACACGAGAGGTAAGAGTGATTTATTACTACACTCTAAAGGACAAAGGGATCTCTACTGCTAAGTCTTAAAAAAACTATACCATCTTATTTCCTGGGCTAGTAATAGCAATAAGGTAATACAGGAGCAACTGTTCTTTAAAAATGGCTTCTCATAAAATATTGACTTTTCAGACCATTTAACAACACAAAATTTAATGACTCGTCTCTTCCCCATGTTGTTAGCACTTCAGAAAGAATGCAACAATTACAATCTAATATTCAGTGTGAACCGCTAAGTCCTATTTGACCAGTGAAGATGTATTACAGAGACTGTTTGGTAAAATCAACAATGTGTTGGTCGGGTAGGCAACATTTCCGGGTGGCAATCCAGGCTTTCCCCAGACTCTGGCTACCTGAGGGAAGCCAGGTGGCTTTCCGGATCTCACAGTGGAATCAGCACTGAACCTGGACTTGCAAGAACAGGATTTGTGTCCCAGCCCCACCACTTACACTTCTGTCACACTGCATGACCCTTCACCTTTCTGGGCCTTAGTTTTCTTATCGGTAAAATGAGGAGGCTGCATTCTAGGTGATGGCTAAGGTAACTGCAGCTCTTGCATCTATAATCTCAGATGGTGGCTTCCAAGTACTCCTCCATACGATCAAAACATTCAACGGACCTCCTCCCCAACTCCGTATGTTGGGACTTGTACTTTTAGTATTCTGTTAAAAACACACATAATGATGAAAACCTGCTATACTTTTGATAAATTCCTAATTAGTTTATATTTAGTAAGAAGCTATAGTGACTTAGACTTGTTTGAGGATGTGGCTTGCTCAAACTTGAGGCAGGTGGATTCGGGAACCCCTGCAACAACCCTGAGGATCCTTGGGGGCTTGTGACCCACAGCTGGGGAAACCAATGATCTCAGACATGAGGTGGGAAGGGTGGCATCCTTTCTGTGTTTGGTGAATGCACTGTATTACAGTAATCTCTCCACAGTAGTGTGCTGTTAATGCAAAATGGCCTGTGTAAAAACAAGGAAACAAAAAATAACATTAACAGCGTAACATTTTTCCTCTGAAGAAAAGAACCTGAGGTTAAATATTCAGTATCTGTCCCCTGGAAGTATGTCTAAATTGCACTGTATCATCAAGAGGTTTTCATAGGTTGGGGCACCTGGGTGGCTCAGATGGTTAAGCGTCTGCCTTCGGCTCGGGTCGTGATCCCAGGGTCCTGGGATCGAGTCCCACATCGGGCTCCCTGCTCCGCGGGGAGCCTGCTTCTCCCTCTGCTTCTCTCTCTCTGTCTCTCATGAATAAATAAATAAAATCTTTAAAAAAAAAAAAAGGAGGTTTTCATAGGTTGACTAGATTGACTTTAGAGACAGAGTATGTGGCAAATTCCATATCTAACAGTCGAGAGGAAGTTTAATGCTGATGACAAAATACCAAGACTCCTTCCAAAAAGCCTGAAGTTGAAGCTGCTGTTCTCGCTGTTGTGACAACAGAGACACTGCTTTCCACAATCCAGCCTCCCCTCCCCTCCACAGAAGCCACCCTCTGTCACTAGTCACTCATCCTCTCCTTGCCATCAGAGAAATTCTCTGCCATCTCGTAATCATGTGTCAGTGGAAAAAATTTTAAAGTTCATTTTGGCTTGAAATTTTATACTGGCTATTGACTTCAGAAGAGATATTTAGAGAATTGGTACTTTTTTTTAAAAGGGAGGAAGAAAGAGAGAGAGATCTGAAATAATAAGAATCAGATAAACAACCATTATCCTGAAATCCAACTAAAAACAAATTATAAACTAAAAATATACAAACACTATATGTTTTTCATTCAAATGTTTTTCTCCAAGAACCTTTTAAAGTTATCTTTTGTTTTGATACTACTACTTTCACACAATTTAAGAATAAATGAGACTTAATTTTGACTTAGGACAAATCATTTGTTGGATTTTCAACTTTTGTTGCATTTATTTTTTTCTTTATTATGTGATACCTAAATAATTTACTCCTAAGGTAGGAGTTTATTCATGCTTATTAAGTGTTTTTAATCTGGACTGTGTCCTGAATGAACAAAGGTACCTTTTCATCCATCCAATTTTAATAACCTTTGTATCCAATTTATCAATCTGATTGTAATAATTTGGGCCAGGAAAACAATTTTTACTAAATATCTGAGTTTTAAAATAGGTTCAGGTTCCATGAGAGACGATGGGACTCTGAAAAACAAACTGAGGGTTCTAGAGGGGAGGGGGGTGGGGGGATGGGTTAGCCTGGTGATGGGTATTAAAGAGGGCACGTTCTGCGTGGAGCACTGGGTGTTATGCACAAACAATGAATCATGGAACACTACATCACAAACTAATGATGTAATGTATGGTGATTAACATGACAATAAACAATTTTTTTAAATAAAATAAAATAAAATAGGTTCAGGTTGTAAAGCCATTGGAAACAGTTATTTTGCATTTCTTTGTATCACTGCAATGTCAAAAAAAAAAAAAGCGGGAAGGGGGAGCAGAAAAAGAAAACAAAGCGAAGCAAGTCAAAATAGAAAAGATTCTGAGCACACCTGGGGCATCCCAAACGCTACTGACTGCAACATAAACTCTTCCATATTCGTCTACAAAGGCTCACAGCACAGAGGATGGAACAGAGGCTTACAACATCACCAGAATTAAGCTCCCAGCATAAGGCTTTCAAAGCCATGATCCAATCTCTCAGCACCTTTGCGCAGGACACAGGCATGATCCCTACAGGTGGGGCTGAGGAAATGGGCCAGGCCCATGAGGCGCAGGAGTGTGAAACCAACAGGACAACGCCCACCCTCACTTTGGGTCACTGTCCAGCTCTGTCTCTGTCCTCCAGGTACCCTGGTGCTCCGCTGCCACCGGTAACCCCCAGCCATGAGCTCTGACGCTGAGATGGCCGTTTTCGGGGAGGCTGCTCCGTACCTCCGGAAGTCTGAAAAGGAGCGCATTGAGGCCCAGAACAGGCCCTTTGATGCCAAGAATTCTGTCTTTGTGGTGGACGCTAAGGAATCCTATGTGAAAAGCACAGTGCAGAGCAGGGAAGGAGGGAAGGTGACAGTGAAGACCGATGCTGGGACTGTAAGTAACACAAAGTAGGGTAGGAATGCTTAATTGATCCTTTTCTGCTACTTAGTTGATAGGCACTGGCTCCACCTTTTCTTAACAGACTGTCACAGTTAAGGAAGATCAAATCTTCTCCATGAACCCTCCCAAGTACGACAAGATCGAGGACATGGCCATGATGACCCACCTGCACGAGCCTGGAGTGCTGTACAACCTCAAAGAGCGTTACGCAGCCTGGATGATCTACGTGAGCGCCCCCTTTTTTCTTTTCACTTTTCACTAACTTAAGTCCACGAACTATGTTAGCCAAAACCAATCAAAGACTATTTTCCAATTTGCTTACTACGATTTTAAGACTAATCATTTGGTTAGTGTTGTGAATTCTGACATAGTTGACACTGTGCATGTGACAAGCCATCTATTTAGTGCTGAATTTGTGGGCAAACGGAAGGAAGCATAGTGTGTAGGGCCCATGAGGGGGGAGGCAGCCACAGGGAACGAGACCCTTGAACCTTAGGAGAACAGACACAGTACTTGGGTCCCTCTCGCTTGGCACATAAAGCAGTTATTTCCAAGACAGATTAATGATGTGACTGCAGACAGAGCAACCTTGTCATTTCCCACAGACCTACTCGGGCCTCTTCTGCGTCACTGTGAACCCCTACAAGTGGCTGCCGGTGTACAACCCCGAGGTGGTGGCCGCCTACCGAGGCAAGAAGCGCCAGGAGGCCCCGCCCCACATCTTCTCCATCTCCGACAACGCCTATCAGTTCATGCTGACGGGTGAGTGAATCCATAATTACAGTCTGTAGAGCCATTTATAAAGGACATGTATAGTGATAACATAGAAGACACAGAGGCAGTACTTGGAGAAGTAAATGTTCAGCACAAACATAATAGTAATGGTAATAGCATAATAATAGTATTCTAATATGATTAGGAGTATAATCTAATAAAATTGGGGAAATATATTTAAAGTAAAGGGGACCAGGGGGGCCTGGATGGCTCAGTCCACTGGGCATCTCTGACTCTCGGTTTTGGCTCAGATTGTGAACTCAGGGTCTTGGGATCAAGCCCGAGTCAGGCTCCACACTCAGTGTGGGGTCTTCTGGAGATTCTTTCCTGCCCCCCACTCCCTCCCCTACTGATCCTCCCACCTCCCCATGCATGCTCTTTCTCTAAAATAAATAAAATCTTTTTAAAAAAGAACAAAATGGACCAATTCAAAAGCATAGAGAATTTTGCTTTGATTTCTATGCTACAACGCAAACTAATGCTAATTCCAGATCAAAATTAACCAAATTTTGGAATGAACTATGCGTTTTAATTATAGCTAATATATCACCTCTCCTAAAAAGTACACCTTGAAAGCTCATAGTACACGTTATCCCAACTACTACACAACACTTTGGATTGGACATTAATAACATGATTTTGAACTATGAACCAAGTGACTGAATGGAACATGGAACTAGTATTCACCTGACATTGATAAATTATTCCCAGGGTAGTACGGTGAAATAGTGTGTTCATTACATATTCCATCACACTAAAGGTAACAGGAGTGTAACACACTAATTAGCACATCTTTTGTTACTTATTTTAAAAAGAATATGGTGAAAAAAGCTAACAATTGATACATTTGTGTGCGTGTGTGTGAATGGGGAGCTTTAAAAGACAATTTTGAGTTTACAAAACTTATGTGCTACATATATTTTTCAACATTATCTCCGATTTCTCTTTCACAGATCGTGAGAACCAGTCGATCCTGATTACGTATGTAGATTCCATGCCTTTCTCTCTGTGAATTTTGATCACTGTAGTGGTTAGATTCTGACTTTTTCCTCTGTGTGGACTCGACAGCGGAGAATCTGGTGCAGGGAAGACCGTGAACACCAAGCGTGTCATCCAGTACTTTGCAACAATTGCAATTACTGGAGAGAAGAAAAAAGAGGAACCTACTGCTGGCAAAATGCAGGTGGGTATGATATTCATCCCAGGATAGAAGAAATCCTAGGCTTTTAAAAATATGGCCAAGGTCCTTCAGAGCCATAGCAACCAATTACAAGTGATGCCAAAAAGAGCCAAAGCAACGAATTGCAATAACTCTTGGGTGGGCAGTGAGAATGAGATGTGTTGCCAGGTGCAACAGACAGAAGTTCTCACAACCATTTATTAGGAGGGAAAAAATGAGCCTGAGGCATACAGAACTCAAGGCCATTATACTAGAGTACCCCTTCTCCCCATTTGTCTTCCCTCTACTCACTTTGGAAAGCCCCGCTCACAAACTCCCTCTTTCTCAAATAAATCTTAAATTTAAAAAAAATGTGTTAAGAAAGAAACAAAGAAAGAGAAAGCCAGCCAGCCTTACCCAAAAGTTAACAGAATCCTGGGAAGGAGGAAGGGAGCAGGGGAGGAAGTCGATGTAAAGTTATTTCAGGAGACTGCAACTCACCTTTTCTGGGGTCTCTTTTTTTTTTTTTAAGATTTATTTATTTACAGAGACACAATGAGAGAGGGAACTTACAAAGCAGGGGGAGTGGGAGAGGGAGAAGCAGGCCTCCCGCAGAACAGATCGAGCCCAATGTGGGGCTCGATCCCAGGACCCTAGGATCACAACCTGAGGCAGACTCTTAACAACTGAGCCACCCAGGCACCCCTCTCTTTATCTGTCTCATTCATTTCTCTTAAGGGGACCCTTGAAGATCAAATCATCAGCGCCAACCCCCTACTGGAGGCCTTTGGCAACGCCAAGACCGTGAGGAATGACAACTCCTCTCGCTTTGTAAGTCTCTTGGTCTTCCTTTCCTGAGGATCAGCGTGGACACTTCTGTACATGTGGTATCAGTATCTTTCCCATCCACTTGGTCCATAGCTAAAGAAAATATTTGTCTGCCTTTGAATATGTACAAAAAGTCTTCCTTTGCCTTTTTAAGGGTAAATTCATCAGGATCCATTTTGGTGCAACAGGCAAACTGGCTTCTGCAGATATTGAAACATGTAAGTTAATGAGTATTAGTGATTAAAAATATTTTTCTTTGGGGTAATATACTGAAAATCTTGTTATCTTTGTTGTGTGAACTTTTCAAATGCTTAATTTTCCATTGTGGCTTTTTTAAAGTGTGCTCAATCTGACTTTCTAGATCTGCTGGAGAAGTCCCGTGTTACTTTCCAGCTAAAGGCTGAAAGAAGCTACCACATATTTTATCAAATCATGTCCAACAAGAAACCAGAGCTTATTGGTAAGAAGTATCTGTGATTTTTTTCTAAGGAAAATAGAAAGGAAGAATAAAAGCCCTTTTTTTCTAAGCAGTCCCTCTAAATGTTTTTGATAACCAAAGTAATTGTCTATATTTGTTCTTTTTCATGTGTACAGAAATGCTTCTGATCACCACCAACCCATACGACTTTGCCTTTGTCAGTCAAGGTGAAATTACAGTGCCCAGCATTGATGACCAGGAAGAGCTGCTAGCCACAGATGTAAGTAACAGGTACAGAACAGGAAGAAGCAAATTCATTTTGCAGTATACAACACTCCCCTCTATAGAGTCAAAAGCATTAGCAGAAAGACAACAAATAGGCAAT
Source organism: Callorhinus ursinus (assembly GCF_003265705.2). Taxonomy (NCBI): domain Eukaryota; kingdom Metazoa; phylum Chordata; class Mammalia; order Carnivora; family Otariidae; genus Callorhinus; species Callorhinus ursinus. The sequence continues at coordinate 8,916 of NW_027397494.1, read as the reverse complement.
ATTGCCTTTCAGGCTTCCTTACTCTTGGAATAAAATTATAGGGTATTTCAATGCCTGCCCCCGCCTTGTGTATCAGAAAGTTTAAAATGTCTGTAATAAATGTTAAGTCTTAGGCATTCCTTGGCTAGTTGGCTCTTTTTTGTTTTATTCCTCATCGGTCCCTTGGGTCAATTTTTGTACTCCTATAGTGACGTTTCTCTTATTCTATGTCAGACCCTACATCCAATAACCTGTGAAAAGGACCCTACGATATTTTTAGGTTTTTTTATAACAGAACATGATGATTTCTACAGTTCCTCTGTAATCAGACGTAAACACAAATTTTATTTCAAATGTCACTCTGGGGGCTAACAGTATTTCCCTCCCCCCTCTATGCAGCATTTAAAAGAAATGGATTCTCTAACCTCAAAAATTCTTTTTGGCCTCCATGAGCCTTTACTTTTATTTTTGGAACTACAGATTCTTTCTCTCTCCTTTTTTTTTTTAAGGATCATTACTCTTTGGCTTATTTTCTTTATACATATACTTTATACATATTTCATGTTTTCTTTTGCATTTCTGAATAGTCAACATTCTTTGATTATTCTTAACTTTAATACCAGTGGGAATATCCCAACATTCCCAAGACAGGATTAGGAGTTGCTTACAAAAACACTTCTTCTCTTAAAATATTATTTTCAAAAAGTCTATAAACTATTTGTGTGCCTTCATCTCATAAATATCAGCTTTTACCAGCTTTACCTCATTATTATTCATATGTCCAAAAGGGTTAGGGAGTTGACAAATAACCTCTAGTGTTGGAAGTTTAAAAAAAAGCATCGCAGTCTTGTTCTAAGACTTTATTAATGTCTAGGCATTTTAAATAGGTTGAGTCAGTGAGCTGGAACTGGGGGTAAATAATCTGGAGAAAGAGTTACATAAGCAAACTCCCCCTCCTTGTCTGATGCCTGCCTCCACTGCATGAGCCTTTGCAAAGCCTAGAATGGGCAACTAAGAAGGTGACCAAAATCCAATAGAGAAAAAAGACACAACAATATTTCAATAAAAGGAGACGTTCTTTTCACAAATGTCTCTTCCCTGCATGAGTAACGATCAGGTGAAGGTCACTGCCAGGCATCTCATGGCCAGCTGAGCTGAGACCTGATAGCAGAGAGGGAAAACCTCAAGGGCCACTGCTCTTCCCCTCTTCCCAACTGCGTTCGTCACATCCGGGGAGTCAGGCTAGGAGTCGGCTAGGACAACATACGAGGAAAAGGAGTGAACAGATTTGTGAAGCAAAGGAAACCCATGAGAAAGAAACCTGTGGAGCAAGGCCCGGCTAATGTGGAGAAATCGGAAGAGTGTTGTCCTTGGCATCCAAAGCCAGGGCTCCGAGTCTTGGCTTGGTGAGTGTGGACAGGACACATAAGATCTTCACTGCCCACATGACTCAGTGGGAAACTGGTGCACACCTACTAATGCTGCTTTGTGGAATAAAGTGCTGGAGAATAGGACTGCCTCCTGAAAACAGCAAAGTGCTAGCCAAGACATCCTAAGAAGGAGGGGAGGCAGGCCCCAGTGTCCTGAGGGTAACTGCCATGGTGGTAACTGGGAGATGATTTAAATTCAACTCTTTCCACAGAGTGCTGTGGACATCCTGGGTTTCAGCACTGATGAAAAGGCGGCCATCTACAAGCTCACGGGGGCTGTGATGCATTACGGGAACATGAAGTTCAAGCAGAAGCAGAGGGAGGAGCAGGCTGAGCCGGACGGCACCGAAGGTACCGCTCCCTGCTCACATCTTTCAGCTGACAGAGCTGATACCATTAGGTCCTCAAGGGCAGGGGCCAAGTTTACACTTTCTTGACCTATCTGATGACTGGGAAAGTATTAGAGGGCAGAAATGACACACATGCTGCATGTTTTACGTGACTGAGAAGATTTGTGGAGGTGTGATTTCTGCCTATTCCAATTTTCACTGACTTACTGTAAGCTAGTATTTACGATCTGATTAAGACCTTTTTTATTCCAGTCAATAATTTACATGTCCACAAGCACCGTTAAAAAAAAAAAAAAATCAGAATTTTCCTATCACTCCTCCTCTAGGTCAGAATTTTTCAAATTATTTTTATCTGTGGTCTACTTTAGCTATATTTTAAGTATCACACAGTGCATCAATTTCCTACATTCCAAATTATCCTCTCAAAAAAAAATGACTAAAATTAGTGTGACAAATGGTTTTGTCACATTTGCACATATTCAAGCAAAACTTTTTTTTATCATTACCCTTCACACCTTAAAATGTATAAGCTGTGGTCAGCTTATACAGCTGTTCTCACCTCGTTCGTGCAGTTGCTGACAAGGCGGCCTATCTCCAGAGCCTGAACTCTGCTGACCTGCTCAAAGCCCTCTGCTACCCCAGGGTCAAGGTTGGCAACGAGTACGTCACCAAAGGCCAGACTGTGCAGCAGGTAAGCATGACTTAACCCCCATGATTTGTTTGAGCCACAGGAGACCCCAGGCTCCATCACTGTGTTTAATTCGAAAAACCAAACTACCACTGTTCTTGAAGGTGTACAATTCGGTGGGTGCTCTGGCCAAGTCCATCTACGAGAAGATGTTCCTGTGGATGGTCACCCGCATCAACCAGCAGCTGGACACCAAGCAGCCCAGACAGTACTTCATCGGGGTCTTGGACATTGCCGGCTTTGAGATCTTTGATGTGAGTAGTGAACTGACAGAAAATAAGCAAACGCAAATCCCCAGTCATTTGATCCATCTTGTTAGAGCATTCAAAATTATCTTTACAAAAAGTACGAAACGGAATTTGTAGGAATGAAGGGTCTCTGAGGAGATGTGAAACAAGTAAATTAGTATAAAGAGGAAAAGAGAGAGCATTTTATTCTTTCAAGTCTCGAAGTCTCAGTGAATGGTCTGTGAAAGGTTAATAAATATTCAACATCTATCATGGATCCAAACAGGTAGAGAAATGCTTTCTCAAATTACGCTAAGGGAATATTTAAAAGATGTCCTTATTTAATAGCATTCGGCCTAATGATTTCATACAAAAAGCATAGTATTTGAGGAGTCTAAAGGTGAATACCTTTTAGAATCACATCATATAGTAAGAAAACAATCTGAACATTTGTAATTTAATAAACCAAAATACCTTAAATGCAGAAGACATACTTAAGTCATGAGTAACTCCCTATATTTATCTTTTTCTATAGTTCAACAGCCTGGAGCAGCTGTGCATCAACTTCACCAACGAGAAGCTGCAACAGTTCTTCAACCACCACATGTTCGTGCTGGAGCAGGAGGAGTACAAGAAGGAGGGCATCGAGTGGGAGTTCATCGACTTTGGCATGGACCTGGCTGCCTGCATTGAGCTCATTGAGAAGGTCTGTATGACTTTTTAAGCCTTCAGGACATGAAAAACAAATTGTCTGCCTCGTTATGCTTAACTGCAATCCCAATTCTCAAAGAACAAGCAGTGGTGTTTGATGACAGGCCCGTGTACTCTGATCAGTTGTCTGGTGTGTCACAGGTGACCTGTTGTTACTCATGAATAGTTTTTCATAGAAAAATGACTGCAATGCATACAACCATGTACACAGACACAAGTTTGCACGTTTCTCCTTCTTATAACTTCACTCTCCCTCACGTGCACGGGAGTAAGGAATGAAATTGCCGCTAGTCCTCTGAGTACTGTCACTGGTCCTGGTGATTCCATGATGGTGTGTGGTGTACGGATCATCCTTCGTGGGTATCAAGGCAGAATGTGTCAAGACGTCTTCCAGGTTGGAAGGGTAGCTCTTCAGTTGTTGCAGGCATTAAGACTCTTATAACTACTGAATAAACACCAAACCTCTCTACAGTCATCCCTGGAAAATGAACCCTGAATTCTCCTTCATCAAGGAAGTGGGGCAATAATTCTACTAGTGTTGAATATGTTAAAACTCATCAAGCAATCATTAAACACTTACAAATGTAATATTGGGAACTCGTCGTTTACCTATGGATACCAATGAAGTATATGGTTATATGTGAACACTACCCTAAGCAGTGGGAAAGGAAAAGCAAACACAACTGCCTTCTATGAACACTTCAGACATTCATGCCAAAATTCTATAAAAATATGAAAGATGAGAGTGTCACATCAGACTAGGTCTACCCAATTTGAGGAAAACAATTTTAATTTGGTGATATATACTATCTCTGCTATTCATGAAAACGACATGGTACTCAGTTCCAGGAACATTGAAATAGTTTTGGGAGACAATTTGTGATGAAGCAAAATCCTCAACCTTGGATTTTCTATCAGTCTTTCCTATCAAACTTGCCACTGAAAGGAGTCAATCTGCTTACAAAGCAAAACCAAATTATGATCACTTAACTCCACCGTGGGGGGAACAGAGCTCAGAGTACAAAGAGCTCTAATGATACAACATGAGACGCTCTTTCCTCCTGGGAATGGATAATTTTTAATCATTATCCGTAATTTTTCTCCTCTTCATACTTTTGTCATGTCTAGATTTGAGGTGAGGAAGTTACATTGTCAGGAGGGAAGAAAGTATTTAGATCTATACATTTACAGGATAAAGAATTCAGCTTTGAAATGGTAGTTTTGGAATTTAATTTTATACTCTGAACATAAAGTTTGCCAAATGACACAGATGGGCTTTTTTTTTTTTAACTGAGTCTTTCTAGCAAACATATTTCCCATATGTCCATGGTACATGACTCTTTCACATTTCAGTAGCAGAGAAGAGGCAATAAAGTAGGATCATACTTATTTAATTTCTTATCATCCCTTCTTCTGGAACATTTTCAGGTTTCCACCAAGTACATAAACTATTGGAGCATATTTTTCTGAGGAACTCATTATTATCATCCCTTTTTTCCTACTCTCAGCCCATGGGCATCTTCTCTATCCTGGAAGAGGAGTGCATGTTCCCCAAGGCCACAGACACCTCCTTCAAGAACAAGCTCTATGAGCAGCACCTTGGGAAATCCAACAACTTCCAGAAGCCCAAGCCTGCCAAAGGCAAGGCCGAGGCGCACTTCTCTCTGGTCCACTACGCCGGCACCGTGGACTACAACATCGCCGGCTGGCTGGACAAGAACAAGGACCCCCTGAATGAGACCGTGGTTGGGCTCTATCAGAAGTCTGCAATGAAGACTCTGGCTCTCCTCTTTGCTGGGGGACAAACTGCTGAAGCAGGTCATTCTTAATATCACTAGTATGTTCACAGAGTGAACATACTAACCAATATAGATAATGAAAGGAAGCGTATTTAATTAGCGTGCTTACGGTCTTATGATCGTAAGTTTTCAGAGCTAAAACTGACACATGGATGCTTTTGTCCATGGCCTCATTTCACCAATGAGGAAACACAGACTCAGAGGTTAAGTCACTTGCTCAAGATCATACAACTCATTTCTACTATTTTAATAGTATTGGTTCCTTCGAGGATCCAACTAAGCTGGAGATGAGGAAATCCTTTTTCAAGGCACTAGTGTTTGAGGAATTGAAATTCTGTTCTCCTAAGTCCCCTAAGACCAGATGCACACCTAACAGTATAGAAGCACAAGCGAATAGGAAGTAGGACTTCCCTGAAGGTTAGTAGAGGCTCATTCACCTGGTAACAAGCATGCAACTTTGCCTGTTCTCTGGGAACTGTGTGCCCTAGGAGGGCAGGACTACTCTGTCTCTGGGCACTCCCTTCAGGGGACACACTTTGCTGATCTGGAGGAGAGGAGTCCCATCCCTTCCCCACACCTACTCTTTTCATCCACAGTTCTTTTACTGTTGTTGTTTTCCTGAATACCTATGTGAGCCAATGCTTCTATCTTCCTAATCTATAGTCAGCAGAAAGATACAGAAAGAAAAACAGGAATGATACAAGTGAACAAGTGCAAATTTAAATTTCGAAGGAATTTTGGCAGTCTTGTACCTATGGCTAGTACTTTCAAAGCTGTTGCAAATAGTTTTAATTTTTCTATTTTATTTTTCAGAAAGTGGTGGTGGGAAAAAAGGTGCCAAGAAGAAGGGTTCTTCTTTCCAGACAGTGTCAGCCCTTTTCAGGGTAAGTATATTCTTGAATGCCGAAAGACTACTTCTGTAACAAAATTAAATTATCGTAACTTTAAAAAACTTTTTAAAAGAAATCTATGGTGAAACCGAAAAAAAAAAAAAAAAAGCCCTGTTGTCAAAGGAAAATGAAAAACGTGTTAGGAAAAATTTAACAAAAAGAAAACCCATAATGTGGGTTCAAACTTTACAATAAATGAACCAGTTACCCTTAAAACTCCAAATCTAAAAGATCTAGAGTGGAACACATTTCACATGAAATCAAACCTTCTCTTAAAAGTAACCACTGTAGTCAGTTACATTTACTTTTTCGTGACATGGGGCACATTCACTCCAGATCATTGACAGGGACTCTCATGCAACAAAGAATGACTTCAAAATTTTCATATGGTTTACAGGAGAATTTAAATAAGCTGATGACCAACTTGAGAAGCACTCACCCCCACTTTGTACGCTGTCTCATTCCCAATGAAACTAAAACTCCTGGTAAGACATTTATGATACCCAAGTAAGACTCCAGTGTGACTTCTCATTAGACTATTATATAGAAAACACTTTTTTTTTTTTTTTAGGGGCCATGGAGCATGAACTTGTCCTGCACCAGCTGCGGTGTAACGGTGTGCTGGAAGGGATCCGCATCTGCAGGAAGGGGTTCCCAAGCAGGATCCTCTATGCAGACTTCAAACAGAGGTTTGTGTCTCATTATTCCTCCCTTTCAATGTGCTAGCCTAGAGCAGTATCCCCGCACAATTCAAACATCTTTTAACTTTTTCTTGAAAACTTAAATGCAATTATTTGAAAGGTGATCATAAAAGATCTGTACCTCTGAAACAAATAATACATTATATGTTAAAAAAATAAAGAAGAAGAAGAAGATAGCAGGAGGGGAAGAATGAAGAGGGGGAGATCAGAGGGGGAGACGAACCATGAGAGAGACAATGGACTCTGAGAAACAAACTGACAGTTCTAGAGGGGAGGGGGTGGGGGATGGGTTAGCCTGGTGGTGGGTATTAAAGAGGGCACGTTCTGCGTGGGGCACTGGGTGTTATATGCAAACAATGAATCATGGAACCCTACATCAAAAACTAATGATGTAATGTATGGTGATTAACATAACAATAAAAAATTTTAATTAAAAAAAACAAAGAACGGAGGCTTGTTTTATATTATCATAAGTTTTTAAACATATTTTCCCAAGGTTCACCTAAAGCACTGCTGGATTATTTTAATGGAATTTTTTTTTCTCCAAAACTCAGTCTGTCATTTTTTTCAATGATAGCTACTAACAGTTCTACTAAGAAGGAAAACCATGCTTTTATATTCTTTGTATTCTGATAGATACAAGGTTCTAAATGCGAGTGCTATCCCAGAGGGTCAGTTCATTGACAGTAAGAAGGCTTCTGAGAAACTTCTAGGGTCTATTGACATCGACCACACCCAGTACAAATTTGGTCACACCAAGGTACCCTCAACCTAAATCTCTATAATAATTTCATCTCCTTTGGACTTTCTCATGAGTGAAAATAACATATTTAGCTTGTTCTTTGGCAAGGTTTTCTTTAAAGCTGGGCTGTTGGGAACTCTAGAGGAGATGCGAGATGAAAAGCTGGCTCAACTCATCACACGCACCCAAGCTGTGTGCAGAGGGTACCTGATGAGGGTGGAATTCAAGAAGATGATGGAGAGGAGGTGAGGGGCTGAGTCCAAGTCGCTGTTCTCTGCACTTTCATGGCTGAATCTGGTACAGTCATTACTTCTTTTGAGTGATGGCCACTGTCCACATTGTTCCTTATTTGCGTCTTTATTCTTTCCTACAGAGAGTCCATCTTCTGCATCCAGTACAACGTCCGCGCCTTCATGAACGTCAAGCACTGGCCCTGGATGAAGCTGTACTTCAAGATCAAGCCTCTCCTCAAGAGCGCAGAGACCGAGAAGGAGATGGCCACCATGAAGGAAGAGTTTGAGAAGACCAAGGACGAGCTCGCCAAGTCAGAGGCCAAAAGGAAAGAGCTTGAAGAGAAGATGGTAGCTCTGATGCAAGAGAAAAATGACCTGCAGCTCCAAGTTCAGTCTGTGAGTGTCATCCACTGCACAGATCAGCCACTTCTTATCTCCCAGACACTGTGGGAGTGGATATGAAAAAGTTTTAACCTAAGGTTTTTGAATGAATGGTTTCCACTAAAACATGTGCTGTAATTGTTTGTCGTTCAAAAGTACTAAGACTCAGACCTAAAAAAGCAATAGATGCGAAGTCACCAATTATGCTGTGTATGTTCAGATGCACATTCATATGCGGTATGGTCATCAGTGAGCAGAGTCATGAAGATGTCCATGGACATTTTCCTTCCTTTACAGACCCTTCTCTTAGATGAGACTGTCCTTTCCTTAGTGAGTATTTGTGTACATAAATAGAAGTTATGTTGTTCTTACCAGGTCAGGGAAAAGGCTAAATTAACCAATCCCCTCGAATGTGAGGAAATGGAGTCCTAGAATTAATAAGTGATTTTTCCAAAGTAGCACAGAGGCAGATTTTGCCAAAAGGCTCGTTTCCCTGATCTGACCTTCCACACTGGGACAGCTAGAGGAAATATGTTAGTATAATCAGTACATTAAAATTACTAACAATTTGTCCAGTAGACTGTTAAAAGTTGGCATATGTGTTGACCAAACTGGTTGAGTTATTGAAGTATCCACCTTTTAATAAATTACAGTGTGTTTGCAGATATAGCTTAGAAAATTAAACTGTTTCATTTCTTCCCTTAGGAAGCAGATGGCTTGGCTGATGCAGAGGAAAGGTGTGACCAGCTGATCAAAACCAAAATCCAGCTGGAGGCCAAGATCAA
>NW_027397493.1:0-26906 GCF_003265705.2 Callorhinus ursinus | reverse complement strand
AGAGAATCTCTTGAGTTATTATTTATTGGTAAATGATATTCTGAGGCCTCCCTTCTTCCATTTAGTAGAGGCCAGATGTTAACTGCTGGGTTGTTGTGGGGAGCCAGTGAGAATACAGGAAAATCAAGAGAACTGAGAAAACATGTCTCTAAGGAGAAGATGTAAAATGTGTAACTTTAATCTCTAAAACAATATAATTTGGGCATAAAATAATTTATCAAATATATTTGTCATCATCTGCTGCTTAGTAGGAATAGAGAATTCTTGTTTAAATAGTTACTTTAATGGAAGTAAGGGGTGACTAATGTAAATAATCCTTCTTTCCTATTCATGGCTTCTTATAAGATAAAGGATAAACATATCTTTTTAGCTCAGGGTAAGTTACTTAAATTCTATGAATGTCCATTATGTTACAAGTGTTGATGGTGATACCCATCTCAGAAGATTGTTGTCAAGTTGACATGATTTCTGACCCTCGTCCAGGATGCTAGTGAGATGGTCAACAAAGTTCCTGTCTGTGTCTTCCCTTCCGCATATGTGAATGGCCCAGGAGCAAAACATGTTCTGTCTCTCATCCAATATGTCACTTCAGACAGATGCCATGAATTCTCCCCTATGCGTGGTGAAATTAATGCTAATGTTTAAATGTCAGTGTTTTCAGGAACGTTGAAAGTATTCAACACAGGTGAGAGTTTTTGTAAATAGACCATGCATAGGCTAGTTATTTTTACTTCAGTGGCTAGAAGCAGAAGAAATAGGTAAACATTAAACTAATTATTTCTTTATACATTCAAAAATTGTCTACTCTGTCAACATTAAAATCAACATTTAGTGGGTATGATTGAATTCATGCTAGGGAGAGCTTAATTTTAAAGAAGTCCTAGTATAAATGGTATAAAAAATACAAATGAACCGGTGTTATGAACAAACAATGAATCATGGAACACTGCACCAAAAACTAATGATGTAATATATGGTGATTAACATAACAATAAAAAATTAAAAAAAAATACAAATGAACCAAACCCATATTCATTTGAATTGTGATTCAACTTGTGCTCAGTCTGAGTTCAATAAAAATTATGCTTATGCTTAATTAAAAATTTAATATTTTTGATACCTGAATTTATGAAGGACATAAAATTGTTCATATTATATTCAGGTAGATATAGATTTTTTTCTTTTTATTATTTCATGGATTCTTTACAGTAGATTTTGAATGGAAATGCTTACCATCTCAACTTGTGACTTTGTGAAACAACATAGAATTCTTTCTCAAAATAAGAAACATTGAATATTTATTTAAGGAACTGGGTATTTTATGAAAATTTCACAAATAGACTCAAATAATTTGAAAAAATGATAAAAACATCACATTTTATTTATTTACCACAGATGAGTTTTTCTCTTTCTTCATGAAAAGCAATTAAAAGAAAATGGAAAATTACAACCAAACATTGACTGATTTCCTATTATTGCGGTTCTTTCCACCATCAAGAATTGGCCTGTTTCTTTTCATTTTCACTGTACTTATTTTCCTAATGGCTCTGTTTGGCAACCTGTCCAAGATGGTCCTTATCTTCCTGGACACCTATCTCCACACACCCATGTGTTTTCTACTTAGCTCTCCCTCATGGACCTGAACTTCATCTCCACCATTGTGCCCAAGGTGGCCTTTGATTATATCTTTGGAAACAAGTCCATCTCACTCATTGGGTGTGGCGTTCAGAGCTTCTTCTTCTTGACTTTAGCTAGTGCAGAAGGATTAATGTGGGCCTCTATGGCTTATGATCATTATGTGGCTATTTGCTTTCCTCTTCACTATCCCATTCATATGAGCAAAAGAGTGTGTGTGCTGATGATAACAGGATCTTGGATAATGGGCTCAATCAACTCCTGCGCCCACACTGTATGTGCCCTCCATATCCCTTATTGTCAATCCAGAGCCATCAACCATGTCTTCTGTGATGTCCCCGCCATGTTGACTCTGGCCTGCATGGACACCTGAGTCTCTGAGTACACATGGTTTCTGAGCACCACCCCTTTCCTGTGTTTCCTTTCATTGACATTGCATGTTCCTATGGCCATGTGATCCTTGAAATCTGCCGCATGTGCTCAGCAGAAGGGAAGAAGAAGGCTTATTTGACCTGCAACACCCACCTCACTGTGGTAACTTTCTATTATGCACCCTTTGCTTACACTTATCTATGCCCAAGATCCTTCCAATCTCCCACAGAGGACAAGGTCCTGGCTGTCTTCTGTACCATCCTGACCCCAATGCTCCACCCGATCATCTACAGCCTGAGAAACAAGGAGGTGATGGGGACCCTGAGAAGAGTGATTCAGAGGTTCTGTTCTGTAGAAATGTAGACAAAATTCTCATTACCGTGGCCTTAGAAGTACATCAATTTCACCTTTTACACTCAAGAACAATGTCATTCCAGGATTGAAGACAGAGACTACATTAATTTACACAATTTAAATAATTGATACTTGATGAAATAATTCAATATTCTCAATCAGTGTTACTGTTTTCTTTCTAGCAATTTTTTGATAAATGTAAAGAACATATATTTCCCTTAATTGTGTGCAATAAGATTTTATTAATTCATTGAAATAATAGAAACAGTCCAAGATGATGGTATTATTCACTATAATATCTCTAACATACTTAGCATATCTCCCCAAATGGATAAATGAGGGGGAAAGAACAACAACTGTTATAATATTATCGGGTTTAATGAGTTTGATTTCTATGATAGTGTGTACTTAACTAGTGAATAGTGATTTTTTGCTTTCCTAATTTTCAGAAGTGATAGATACAGAGATTAGCCAAAGAGTTCTGCATGGAATTAGATATTCTTGCACCACTAAAGAGGAAATACAAGTTTATATATTTTGTGAGCAGGGCCCTGGAAGTAACTAGACAAATCCCATGAAAGCAGTTGATCAGAGGTCTACCCTGTCAGGATAAATAGTTATTATTGGGGAGATGCAAAATGAACTACGGAAGAATGAGAACCATTTTCTAAAAGGATTCAGGGGAGTTGTATACTGTTGAGTGCAGATCAATCAGTCTGAGCCACTCCTCAGTCATCCCTCCAAATATTCAAATTGTACATCCCCAACAGCCAGTATTACCATTTCATAAGATAATTTTTGTTATGGGCATTTCATTATACATATAGTGTTCTTATAATTCCACTGAACCAGATTTGGGGGTTGGTTTGGTGTTAACCTCTCTGCATCACTATTATTAATAGATAAACCTGTTTAGTCACTGGCTCACAGAGGTCTTCCCATTACCTTCAGCTTAGCCCTACACTTGAACACTGTAGATGAATGGCCATCACTGTTCATGGTATAATTCTACTATACTCTTTAATTTATGAGGTCAGGTGTAAATAAGGAAGAATAAACATATAAGAAACCCTGTATTATCTAAAGCATCACAGTGATGGATGACTGCTATATTAGAATTGGAAAAATGGTAATTATTTTTCCCCAAAATAGAAGATCCACATGTTAGAAGATGTACTACGAATTTGGGTATATATATATATTTTTTTCTGTTTGTTTTAAAGATTTTATTTATTTATTTGAGAGAGAGAACGAAATAGAGAGAGAGAGCACGAGAGGGGGGAGGGTCCGAGGGAGAAGCAGACTCACTGCTGAGCGGGAAGCCCGATGTGGGACTCGATCCCGGGACTCCAGGATCATGACCTGAGTCGAAGGCAGTCGCTTAACCAACTGAGCCACCCAGGCGCCCCGATTTTGGATATTTTTATACTAAACCTAAGTGAGCCTTTGAGATTTCTGAACTATTCAGTGATTAAAGGGATCTCTTAACAGAAATAAATTCAGCAAAACTTAAGCAGAAAATATTATATTAAAAAGAGTGAAAGACATTCAGATTATCCAGAAATGCTGGCACAATGATCTCTTGAGACTTCACAACCAAAATCAATATCCAACATGTGCCTAAGAATGGTTTCTATGATTCAGACCATTCATAGCTCAAAAATCATATGATGGGCTCCTCTGAAAACAGGGTGAATTGCAACAAATTTTTATTTATTATTCTTGTGCTGTTTGCTTACTGGATAAAAACATCCCTTGCTTTTTGTGAGATCTACCCCAAAATAAAAGTTTGAAGTTAAATAATATAATGGGAAGTATGAATATATGCCTTTCCCATACTTGAGAGTCAGACAAGGAAGTGACTATTTAGTACTAGCATAGACATCAGAAATTTTGTTTTCTAAGACATGTCAGGGGAGAAGTCAGACAGGAAAGAATTGGTAATGTTCTATAAACTTTCTGTTGAAACAAGAGTCCTGTTGAAACAAGTCTTCTTAGTTTTTTTTTTTTAATGGTCTATTCTTTGTGATGAATATATAAGAAATATACATTTCAAAATATACAAATTTGTTTATCTATTTAAAACCTGTATTAAATTAAAAATTGGGGGCACCTGAGTGGCTCAGTTGTTTAAATGACTGACTCTTGACTTTGGCTCAGGTCATGATCTCAGGGCGGTAAGATTGAGGCTTGTGTTGGGCTCTGCACTGAGTGTGGAGCTTACTTCTGATTCTCTCCCTCCCTCTCCAACTGTCGCCCATCCTCTACTCACACACACCTGTTCTCTCTCTCTCTAAAAAAATAAAAATAAATAAATAAAATAGCTCTAATAGAAAATTTCAAGAGTATAACACAGTTTGTATCACTAACTATATTCACATTGCTGTACATGAGATCTTCAGAACTTATTCACCTTGCATAATGGAGATTTTACAGCCTTTGACACAAATCTCCCCACATTTCCCCTTCCCATCAGCCACTGACAACTGCCATTTAACTTTCTACTTTTAAGAGTTTGATCATTTTAGATACCACCCACCAGTGTAATTGGGCACTGTTTATATTTTTGCATGTGACTCATTCTACTTAGCATAATGTCCTCCAGTCTCATATATGTTGTTAAAAATGGAAGTAATAACTTTTTCAGGGCTCTTATATATTCCATATTTATCCATTCCTTTGTTGATTAACTCTTAGGTTGTTCACATCTTAGATATTGTGAATAATGCTGCAATAATCATACGAGTGCACATATTCTTCAAAGTATGGATTTTACTTCCTTTGGGTATATATCTATATATACCTGGGATTGCAGTATCATATATTATTTCTATTTTTAATTATTTAAGGAACTCCCATGCTCTTTCATATAGTGGCTTTACCAATTGACATTCCCAGCAGCAGTGCACAAGTATCTCCTTTTCTCTACATCCTGAACAACACTTATTATTTTTTGTCTTTATTATAAGAGACATGGCTCATTTAATTGGCAGGCAGGATAGGGCATGACCCTTGCCACTGTCCATGCTATTAAGCTGGAAGGAGAATGTAAACCTTGGTGTTCAACATCCTCTCCATGCCAAGGACAGTTTCAGCACCTCCCCTGCTATTTGTGGAAAATTAAGTCCTGAATCATTTGTGATGAGGAAAACAAAGGCAGGAAGAATATAACCACAAAGGAATCATCTTACAACATGTGGCCCACTAATATACACCTAAGACATGCAGAAGATGACATTCCTAAAGGGTCTCATGACTAATGGTTTACTACATAGTGAATGGTAACCTGATCTTGACAAAAATCAGACCTCCAAGGCCCTTGTAAAGCTCACTTTCAACACACAAATTCCTTAGAGATTTACTTATCTTTAAGTCAAACTCACTAACAAATATATAATCAGTCACTCCTCACAATCACAAGTATAACTCTTTCTGCCCATGAGTCCTGTCCCTACTCTTTAATAAAAGCAACTTTTTGCACTGAAAAAGACTCAGGAATTCTTTCCTAACCATCTGCCTGATGGTCCCACATCATTTGACATTCTATTTGCGCTTTTAAGTTGTGGGTTCTTTCTGTGCCCCAGGGCAGACAAATCTGTTCAAGGACCCTTAGTAGTATCCCTGTCCATAGCATTTCTCAGCTTGGGGGGAAGGTCCTTTTGTTACCAAGTCTCCATCTCTCTTTCCATTCTGTATGTGATCTCTCTATTTTTTTAAGTGTAGATGCTGTTCACTCAGCCCTCAGTTCTTCAGTAGGAATTGTTCTATATATAGGTGTAGATTTCATGAGGAGAGGAGGAGGTAAGTTCAGAGTTTTCCTGCATCTCTCTGTTGAACAGAACTTGAGGCTTTTTTTCCCCCCAAATTAGTCATTGTGGGTTTGAGGGAAAATGGTAGATTAGGAGGACCCTAAGCTCACCTCATCCCATGCATACTACTAGGTAATACTTACATCATTGTAAATAATCCACAAAATGGCCCTAACATTGCCAAAACAAACTCTACAACTAAATGTAAAGAAGAGACCACATCAAATAAAGTAGGAGGGCCAAAGGTGCTGTTGGGAGCTAAATAGACCCACAGGACTGTCTGTGTGAGGGAGGGACACTGAGGGCACTTATAGGGGAGAGAAAAAGACCCATACATATGGACAGTCCACAGAGGGAAAACAAATACCCATAATATTTGGTTTTGAAAACTAAAGGGGCCGGATTTTGTGAGCTCTTACAACCAGCAGGACTTAAACTTAGAACTTTAATAATCAGTGGGATCAGGTCTGGGAGAACAAGTAGGGTGAGAAGAAGCTGATTCTATGCCTTTGAAGAGACCACACAACAGACAGACCAAAGAGATACAGCACAGAAGAAACAGTTTGCAAAACACTTGGGGCATATGGAAGAGATATTAACTTAATGATCTCAGAGCATGTTCTGGACGGCCAGAGATCCTTGGGAGATTTCTCCAGTAAAAAACAACAACAATAACAACAACAACAACAATAACAACAATAAAACTTTGAAGGGGCCTTTCCTTACTCCGTTCCCAGCATAAACAAATAGTCTCATGCAGGCAAACAGGACTTTTCTATCTGCTACCTGACCTCATAACAGTGTTGCAGTGCCCCTGCATGCAGTCTGTGCATCTGCCTCCTCCAACTCCATTGGCCTTGCTCTCTCCAGCTACTGGACTCCTCTCATAGAAGACCTGCACACAATCCTTGCTGACATTACACATCTGTCTCAAACACTTTGTGAATCCGTCACCCACAATACAGTCTAGGCTGGAGCCCATCCATAGTGTTGCCACAGCCTGGCAGTGTCAAGCGGCCATGACAAGTGCCAGCACAACTCCAGAGTAACCCCTGCCCTGGGGAGAGGGAAAGATAGTGACACGGGCTAGTTAAACTCATAGTTCAGGAATGTATGTTGGCATATAGTTGGTTTGACTATTGGGCCCACCCACCAGTGAAAGTTTCTCAGGGGACAATGCAGGGAAAGTTTCGTGCTATTGTATCTCCTTAAAATGCCTGGTACATCTCAATTCATGGCCAAGGAGGACCACACTGTCTTACTAACACCATAGGTACCAAACACTGCCCACAACAAGAAAGACAGCCACTGCTGAAACCTGAGATGAAGGGAAATGTGGCTCAGTCACAACACTAGGTGCATATAACACACATAAGAGAAATGCTTGAAGCACCAGGCACTTGTGAACAGGGATCACTGCACCGCAAGGCACTGCAGGACCTCTTCTCCATAAGACCACTATTTCAAGAACAGGAGACAAAGATGGCTTTCTTAACACAGAGACACAGACACAGAGATTTAGACAAAATGAGACAAAGAAATATATCCCAAATGAAAACCAGAACAGAATCACCAAGAGAACAAAATGAAACAGAGTAAAGTAATATGCCTAAAAAGGAATCTAAAGTAATGATCATAAAGATATTAACGGGATTTTACAGGAGAGTGAGCACAGCAGGAGACCCTTAACAAAGATATAGAAAACAGGAAAAAAAAAAAACAGAGATGAAGAATATTCTAACTGAAATTTAAAACCCAGATGGAATAAACAACATGCAAGAGGAAGCCGAATGAATCAGCAAACTGGAGGACAGAATAATAGGAAGTAATCAAGCTGAGCAGCTGAGAAAAAAATGAGAATAGACTTAGGGAACTCGGCAATAACATCAAGTGCAATAATATCTGTGTATAGGGATCTAAGAAAAAGAAGATGGAGAAAAGGTGACCAAAAATGTTTTTGAAGAAATAATATCCAATGACTTCCCAAATAAGGGGAAGGAAACAGAATTCCAGATCCAGGAGACACAGAGAACCCTCAGTAAAGTCCACACCAAGATGAATACTATTAAAAAGGCACAAAATAGTAATAAGTAGAGAATTTTAAAAGCAATAAGAAAAACGAAAATAGTTACATACAAGGGACACCACATCAGGCTATCAGCTGATTTTTCAGCAGGAAAATAAATAAATAAATGCTGGCCAGAAGGGAATGACAGGATATATTCAAAGTGTTGAAAGGAAAAAAAATGTGGCCAAGAATACTATATTCATCCACAAAGGATATCATTTGGAATACAAGGAGAGATAAATAATTCTCAGACACAAAAAAATTAAAGGAGGATGTGAGGGCGATCTCGCTGCGACATCTGGCACCCCATTGATTGCCAGGGTTGATTTAGCTGATCTGGCTGGCTAGGTGGGTGTCCCCTTCCTCCCTCACCGCTCCATGTGTGTCCCTCCCAAAGCTGCGCGCTCGGTCGAAGAGCACAACCTTACCCGAGAGAGGAGGAATGTTCTTTGGTCAAGGGTATACGAGTAGCTGCTCCCCTGCTAGAACCTCCAAACAAGCTCTCAAGGTCCATTTGTAGGAGAACGTAGGGTAGTCAAGCTTCTAATACTCCAGACACATCCAAATGAGGCGCTGCACGTGCCAGTCTGCCTTTCTAAAAAAAAAAAAAAAAAAAAAAATTAAAAAAATACATGACCACTAAACCAACCCTACAAGAAATGTGAAAGGGGACTCACTGAGTGGAATGGAGAGACCACATTTAAGAGTAAGAAAAGTAGGAAGCACAAAAGCACTAAAAATAAGTATATTTCAAAAAAGTCAGTCAAAGGACTCACAAAATAGAAGTATGTAAATTATAACACCATATACCTAAAACATGGATGGAAGGAGAGTAAAGAATGGATTCACTTAAGCAATCTTACCTTTATATAGACTGCTATATGCAGAAGAATTTCCGTACAAACCAAATGGTAACCACATATCAAAAGCCCATGATAGATATGGCAAAAACAAAGAGAAAGGAATTCAAGTATATCAGTAAAGAAAGTCAGCAAACTGTGAAAGTTGTTAAACAAGAGAAGAAAAGATCAGAAAAGTACAGCCAAAGAGGAAGATGGCAGTGGAGTAGGAAGAGCTTAACTTTGCTTTGCCCCATGAACACAAGATAACTATGAAATCATCATAAATGCCCAAGAAATAAACCTGAAGACAGAGCAAACTCCACAACAAAAAGGAGACGAAAGTCCTCATTGAAGAAGGAAGTGCAGAGACATGATTTAGTGCAGAAATGGGTGGTGGGTGCTGCAGATGAGAGGAAGCTGTGGTCATGGGGAAAGGTGAGAGAGGTGCACACACTGTAACTCACAAGGAGAAAGTTTCCCAAGGCTTTTGGCTTAAAACACAAGAGGGGCTGAATATCATGAGTTCTTGTAACCAGTGGGGCTTATAGCCTGGAGTTTTTAAGGTCAGTGGTCTTGGCTGATAGAGCTTGGAGTGCTCCTGAAAAGAAGGCATGCAAACAACCCATGGGCAGACTGCATGGAAACAGTGATCTGGGGAATGCCTGGGGCACACAGAGGGAAAATTATTCATTTTTCTTAGAGTGCATCCCTGAGAAGCAGCATTCATGGAGACACTTCTCTAGGAACAAAGGATCTGGCGGGCACCATTTCCTCCCCATTGCTCAACATAAATACAGAGACATCTGTGGGAAGCAGCACAACTCCAACACTTGCTACCTAATTTGCTTCCACCAAACCCCACACCCCTCTGCTCTGTGGGACTGTCCATCATTCATGCTTGTCTTAGTCCTATCACAGTGGCCCCCTCACAGAAAACTAACACAAATCCCTGTCCATTTCATGTTTCTCCACACAGAGTTCTATAAGACCTTGGATCTAGTACAAATGGTGTCAGGTCTCATTTTATAAGCAGGCAAGAACAAACCTAGTTCAAACTCACCATATTCAGACCCTGGGACCAAATAGTGCCCACATCAGTGAAGAAGAGACTCTGCAGACAACTGGCATAAAGGATAAGTCGGCCAAAACACAACAGCAGAATAAATTTAACCAAAGAGGTTAAAGTCCTGTGCTCTGAAAACCATAAAACACTGATTAAAGAAATTGAAGATGATGCAATGAAATGAAAAGACATCCCATGTTCATGGATTGGAAGAACACTTTTAAAATGTCTATAATACCCAAAGCAATCCACACATTTAATACAAACCCTATCTATCTATCTATCTATCTATCTATCTATCTATCTATCTATCATCTATCTATCTATCTATCATCTATCTATCTATAATCAGTTAATAACAATCATAAAGGAAGGAATCAAGAGTAACACCATAATAGTTGGGGACTTTAAACCAACACATGAATGGACAGATCATCCAAACAGAAAATCAATAAAGAAACTGTGGCTCTGATTGTATTTTGGACCAGATGGTTTTAACAGATACATTCAGAACGTTACAACCTAAAAGAGAAGAATACACATTCTTTCCAAGAGCACATGGAACACTATCCAGAATAGATCACATATTATGTCACAAATCAATTCTCCACAAATTCAAAAAGATCAAAGTCCTTTAAGACCACAACTCCATGAAACTAGAAACCAAGCACAGGAATAAATCTGGATAGAGCTCAGATAAATGGAGGACAAATATTATGCTTCTAATCAATGAATGTCTCAACCAAGAAATCAAGGAAGAAGTCATAAAACCAATGGAGACAAATGAAAATGAAAACATAATGGTCCAAAATTTTGGGGATGCAGGAAAAGCTGTTCAAAGAGCAAAGTTTACAGCCATACTGGTCTACCTTATGCAGTATGAAAATTCTCAAATAAATAACCTAAACTTACATACAAAGGAGGGAAAATATAAAAACAAACAAACAAAAAGACCAGGAGAAGGAAGGAAATAATAAAGATTAGAGCAGAAATAAAGACATAGAAAGTAAAATAAACAAGCAAGCAAAAAATAGAACAGAACAATAAAATCAGAAGCTGGCTCTGAAAAATCAATAAAAGGGATAAATCTTTACCAGACTGAAAAAAGAGAGAGAGAGAGAGAGAGAGAGAGAGAGATGTAAACAAAATCACAAATGAAAGAGGAGAAATAAATCTATACCATAGAAATACAAAGGATGAGAAAAGAATATTTTAAAAAATTACATACCAACAAATTAGACAACTTAGAAGATATGTATAAATACCTAAACACACATAAACTTCCAAGACTGAATCAGGATGAAATAGAAAATTTGAACAGACTGATTACCAGCAATGAAATCGAATCAGTAATCAGAAAATGCCAAAGCAACAAAAACTCAGGACCAGACGGCTTCATAGGTGAATTCTAACAAACATTTAAAGAAGAGTTATTACAAATTGTTCTCAAACTATTCAAAAAAAATAGAAGAGGAAGGAAATTGTCCAAATTCATTTTATGAGGCCTGGATTACCCTAATAGCAAAATCAGATGAAGACAGAAAAAACAAACAAATAAACAAAAAACCTACAGGCCAATATCTCTGATGAATACAGATGCAAAAATCATCAACAAAATATTAAAAATCACAATCCAACAACATATTTAAAAAATTATTCACCATGATCAACTTGGATTTATTCTGGGGGTGCAAAGGCAGACAATATTTTCAAATCAATGAATGTGATGCATTACATCAATAGGAGAAAGGATAACATCCAAATAATCATTTCAATAGGTTCAAGAAAGCGTTTGGCAAATTACAACATCAATTCATGATAAAAACCCTCAACAAAGTATGTCTCAGGGAAACATAATGCTACCTAATAAGGGTCATCTATGAAAAGAAACACAACTAAAATCATACTCGAGTGAAAAAATGAAAGCTTTTCACCTAAGGTCAGGAAGAAGATAAAGATCTCCACTCTCACACTCCACATAGGATTTGAAGTCCTAGCCACAGCAACAAGACAAGAAAAAGGAATAAAAGACGTACAAATTGGTATGGAGGGAGTACAAACATAAACTTTTACAAAGGAATTGATTCTATATATTGAAAACCATAAGGACTTTATCAAAAAGCCCCTAGAACTGATAAAAGAATTCCATAAGGTGGCAGAACACAAAACAACTGCACAGAAATCCACTGCATTTGTATACACCAATAATAAAGAAACAGAAAGAGAAATGAAGAAATTAATCCCACTTAAAATTGCATCAAAAAATCATATAATAACTAGGAATAAACTTAACTAAGGAGGTGAAACACCTGTATCTGAAAAATATAAAATATTAATGAAAGAAATTGAAGGTGACACAAATACATGGATAGTCATTCCATGCTCATCAACTGGAAGAGCATATATTGTTAAAATGTCTATAACTACCAAAGCAATCTACACATTTAATAAAACTCCTATAAAAATAACATTTTTCACAGAATTAAAACAAACAATCCTAAAATTTATATGGAAACGCAAAAGACCCTGGATAGCCAAAGCAACCTTGAAAAAGAAAAACAAAGCTGGAGGTATCACAATTCCAGATTTCAAATTATATTATAAAGCGGCAGTAGTTAAAACAGTATGGTACTGGCACAAAATATACACATAGGTCAATGGGACAGAATATAAAACCCAGAAGTAAACCCACAATTGTATGGCCAATTAATATTTGACAAAAACAGGAGAGAATATCCACTGGGAGAGGACAGGCTCTTCAACAAATGGTGTTGGGAAAACTGAACAGCTGCATACAAACATATAAAACTGGACAAATTTCTGACACCATCTGCAAAGAAACAACTCAAAATGGGTTACAGACCTACATTTGAGACCTGAAATCATAAAACTCCTAGATGAGAGCATCAGCAAGAACTTCTTGGACATTAGCCACAGCAACATTTTTCTAGATGTGCAATGAGGCAAGGGAAACAAATGCAAAAATGAAGCATTGGGATTATATCAAAATAAAAAAGCTTCTGCACATGCAGGAAACCACCAAGAAAACTAAAAGACAGCCTACTGAATGAGACAAAATATTTGCAAATGAAATATCTGATAAATGGTTATTGTCTGTAATAGATAAAGATCTTACATGACTCAACACCAAAATAAATTAATAATTCCATTAAGTAAATGGGCGGAAGTCTAAGCAATATAATCCAGTCAGAAAAAGACAAATACCATGTGATTTCAGTCATATGTGGAATTTAAGAAACAAATAAAATGAGGAAAGTAAAAAAAAAAAAATGGACACAACACCAAAAACAGACAAGTCTAGAAAAAAAGCAGATTGTTACAGAGGGGAGGTGGGTGGGGGGATTGGTGATATAGGTGTAAGGGATTAAGAGTACACTTATATTGATGGGAACTGAGTTATGTATAGAATTGTTGAATCACTATATTGTACAACTTCAACTAGCATAACACTGTGTGTTAACTATAGTGGAATTAAAATTTAAAAAAATAATAAAATAATAAATACATAAATAATAAATACATAACAAAAATAAGTATGTGTGATCATTGATTAAGAGCTGTGTGATTTATGAATAATTCAATTGTACCAAACACAGAAATTAAATGTAAACAGAACAGGATTGTCTTTATGTTCCATTCCCCTCTTTCATGTCTTAGGATAAATCAAATGCCATGACTCCACAAGATTGGTTTTGTGGTGTTTCATGGGGAGTTCTGTGGCGCTCAATCCTCACCAATTTTGATGCACTTTGGGGGAACATAGGGAATATTTTAGGATCGCTTCACCCTTTGAGTTTTCTGAGGCATAGTAGCAATGTGAGTGTCTCACTCAGTACTTCTATGACTGAATATAGACTTGTCTTGACCTCTCCACACATAAGGATTGCGTCAGGATGATGCAGGAGTAGGAGCTTCTGGCGACATCTCTACACAGAAACGTGGATGTAAATAACCCTCCACCCACAGACATACGATTCTGAGAGTTCTGGATTCCACATACAAGCAAGGGGTGAGAAAAGGCAAATTGGAGAGAGTAGAAAGGAGAATTTCACTTCCCCCATAGGGAAAAGAGAGTCAAGTGAGCATCCAAGATCACTGTGGACACAAGTGTTGAGCCCACGTTGTGTTACATTCTTGCTGGCCTATGCAAAATTTCTGGCTAAATTGACTGCTAAAAGACTTTCCTTCTCAAAAGTGACTATTTCTTCAAATAAACACCAGTGCAATGGTACAAGGCTTACAAAGTGTCGGGGAAACATGACACTAGCAAAATAAAATAAAGCACAAGTGACTGACCATAAAGAAATGAAGATCTAAAAACTATCTGACAAAGAATTCAGAATATTTACCTAAATGAGAACAGAAAAATACCTAAGCAAAATCAGTAAAACCATATTTGAGCAAAATGATATGTTTCACAGAGATTAAAACCATTAAAAAAAAGCCAAATGGAAATTCTGAAAAACACAGTGACTGAAAACACAGTGACTGATGTGAAAAAAAAAAAATCAAGAGTCTGAACAGACTTGATCAAGCACAAGGAAGAATCAGTGAGCTCAAAGACAGAATACTTGAAATTCTCCAGTCGGAAGAGTAAAAGGAAAATAGACTTAAAAAGATCTTAAAAGAAAGCCTACAGAATTTATGGAATCCCATAAGAAAATCTATACATGCATCATGAAAACCCCAGAAGGAGCAGAGAAGGAGAAAGGGGCAGAACTCTTAGTTAAGAAAACAACAATTAAAAAACATGAAAAATTAAAACAAAACAAAACAAACAAACAAAAACAACTTCTGAAATCTGGGGAAGGAAATAAGCATGTAGATCCATAAAGCTCAAGGAACTCAAAATAGATTGGATATAGAGAAGGTGGTATGGAGGCACATTATAATTAGGAATTGAAATAACTTGAAAATATTATACAATTTTTTTAAACTGGGCCATAGTTACCTTTTCTCAAGTAAAAAGTGTACTTAATTCAGTTACTGGAAGCCAGGAAAAAGATAAGTACATTTAAAGCATTTTCTGCAATGAAATTGCATTGTTAAACATTGTTTGAATATTATTGCTTCAAAAGGAGTAATATAATTGTTTTCATTATTTAGTGTATTGAGTAAAAATTGTTTTATACTTTAATGTTTTTTTTGCAACAGAATAGAAAAAAATTGAAAAGATGTCACACCTACAATAAATTAAAAATAGCTCTCATATTTGTGATATTTTAAGGATTTCTATGTTTTTATTAAACTAACACATTCAATTGTACTATTAAATTTGTTGGCCAATATAATCAAAATTGGGAAATAAATTAATATCTACAGACACATAATTACTGTGAACTTACTGGGCAAAAATATATAAATATATGATACATAACTTGAGAGACACAATGATATCAGAACAAACTGAATAAATATAATTGTTTCTTTAACCACTGAATTGACCCTTAATACACCTGTGAAAATATCTAAAGAATGCCTTCCCCAACCTTGGCTTAGGTCTATTTGGGGCTATTAGTAACTTAACCTGTATTGTCCAAGTCTCAGTGGACATTCCCAAGTGAATTCAAAAGAAAAAACAAAACAAAACAACTAACCAAACAAACAAAACAAAACAAAGCAAAAGCAATACAGTCAATCTCCAGTTACAGAAAGCATAGAATCATTGTTGCTGCTTCCTTTCTGGGAGGTATCTAAAATGTCAAAGTGTAGAGGTGAAAAAGAATATGTACACTTGTTTGGAAAATATTTGAAGATGTTTACTCATAAAATGACTTTGTTTATATGATGATGACTGGACCACTGTCAGCTACCCAAGCCAGTGTGTTTGTGAAAGTGCAAAGATAATACAAAGTACTCCAGTAACATTGTTTTCTTATTTTTAATAATCATACAAGAAGTGAACACCTCAGCAAGTGCTTAAGAGAACTTTATTAAGTATTTAAGACTACTGTGTATAATAAGGAATAGATACATTTAGGCATCTGTTTAACCAGAGAAGTCTATTTTCTTTATTTGAGTGAAGTAGGTTTAAACAACAAGGAAATAATTTATGTTAGAGTATGTATCATTAAAGAACAAAGACATGGTTTGGGCAATTGAACACGTGTTCATTTTTTAAGATATTAAGTTTTGTAAAACATAAAATGTGTTCTACAATTCTGAGAATTAATCTGATTGTGAATGACTGTGAAATGATAATGAAACACAGTAAAAGGGTTAATAAAGGCTACTGCTGATATCATCTATGAACTACTGCTCTGGATTTATGATGAGTATTGCATGAGCCTCCACTTAACTTGCAATATTCTGAAATATAATTGATAATAATTTTGATACTCTCTGATAAAATATATAAGAAAGATTATATAAATTACAATGCTGTAAAGCATGATGGCTAATTGAGATTAGAGAGTGCACTTGTGATGAGCACTGGGTGATGTATGGAAGTGTTGGATCACTATACTGTACACATGAGACTAATATAACCCTATATGTAAACTATAGTGGAATTTTAAAATTACAATATTAAAAAACAACTTTGGCAATGAATTACATTTTCAGAAATGAAGACGTTTTCATGCAAGTGCATGATGCTGTCATATAGGTGTTGATCACATTGCACTAACTTGCAGTTGGATTGAAATTATTCATACTTTAAGGCGATCAATTTAGGAAATAAGTGATGTAACCTATGTAAGAGTTGCCTAAGTATAGATGATTTGAAATGGAGTTTGAGTGGCTACACTTTTCCCAGTAGTGTTCAGCAGGAATTGTAGAATGTAAAATAGACAACAAAACATGGTTTTTGAGCTGATTTGCAAACGTGCTTTCTGGATGGGAATTGGGATGAGGATCCTAACGGAGTATGCTTTAGACGTGCTTAAGTGATAATTAAAGAAAATGAAAACTTAAGGGTCCAAACCCTCAGTAAGTTTGTGGAGGACAATTGTTTTGCTTAGTTGTTTCTTCTTTTTCCACGAAAGAAGAGTGCTTACATGGCCCCGTGGCAATCTTAATGGTGCTTCCTACTTGCTTTTTACTCTACATACATTCACTCTTTCTAATTAAAACCTAGAAATTACTTGTCTAGATTTTATATTTCTATATAAAAATCAGAATACAGGTATCCCTCCTTTTTTGTATCTGTTACACCAGTTTTCTTTTCTTTTTTAAAGATTTTATTTATTTATTTGAGAGAGACAATGAGATAGAGAGAGAGCATGAGAGGGGGTAGGGTCAGAGGTAGAAGCTGACTCCCTGCTGATCAGGGAGCCTGATGCCAGACCGATCCGGGGACTCCAGGATCATGACCTGAGCCGAAGGCAGCCGCTTAACCAACTGAGCCACCCAGGCGCCCCGCGCCAATTTGCTTTTCAAAAGACGTACTTCAGGACCGTTCATGCCAACCCAAAGAAATCTGAAAAGATTTCCACTTTCAAAAAAAAATGTAAAAGGTGAAATGGTATTCAGTGTGTGTTTGGCAGCAAGCCATCAGAGAGAGAGCATGCACACAGAGCAGTGGGGGTGGAGCGTCAAGCCGCATCCCTAGGCTGACCTTAAAAGTCTCAGCATTCATGCTGCATAGCTTTGAACTCTGTGTGTGTGTGTGTGTGTGTGTGTGTGTGTGTGTGTGTGTGTGTGACCCCTGGTTACATGATTTATTTTGTATACCCATCAGTAAGATGTGTTCTAAGGTATCAAAAAAAGCTTAGGGTGCCTAGGTGGCTCAGTTAGTTAAGTGACTGCTTGCGGCTCCAACCATGATCCTGCAGTCCCGGGATCGAGTCCCGCCTGGGGCTTCTTGCTCGAGGGGAGTCTACTTCTCCCTCGGACCCTCCCCCTCTCCATGTGCTCTCTTTCTCATTCTCCCTCTCTCCAATGAATGAATAAAAATCTTTACAAAAAAAGAAAAGCCTAGGAGTGGTTATTTTTTGAGTTGGGTAATGATGAAAAACTTTTCATAAAAATTAATGGTAACTGTTTCTTCACTTCATGCACTTTCAGCTTACGGAAGATTTTATAGGAGTGCTCTACTTTCAGAGAGCAAGGGGAACCTGCATGTAGTGAAGGTATAAGAAAAAAAAAGTCTACTGGTGTGTGTTTGTGTGCACGTGTGTCTGTGTGTGTGTGTGTGTGTGTGGAAATTTTAAAGGACAACTTCTGGAAATAATCCAGGTAAATCTATATTTAGTTTTGGTAATCTATTTGGTTGTTTTAAACACAAACTAAGTGAAATTGTTGTGTTTATGCTTGTAATTGTTACATTTATTTTTTACTTTCATACACATGAACACATTTCCAGTGAAAAACCACTAATAATGAAAATATTAAATCATTGTGATGACAATGATAATGATAAAGATGGTAAAATTTACAGCTATTCTTAAGTGATAATTTATAGCCAAATAGTCACTACATTTTCACAAAGTCTTATCTCATAGATAACTTGTAATATCCCATGTTTCTTTATATCTGTTCTATATAAAATGTACAGGCTCTAATAGTTAAATTCTTTAATCCAATCTCATATTTCTTGTAAGTAGGTGAACTAGAATTACATCTAGCTTTAAATCTAAACTATCTCCAGTGTGCTGGTAACAATGAGTCAAAATAAACCCATTCTCACTGCAAAACAGAATTTGAAGGACAGGTCCTCTTCTTTTTTTTTTTTTTTTAAAGATTTTATTTATTCATTTGACAGAGCGAGAGAGTGAGCACAAGTAGGGGGAGTGGCAGGAAGAGGGAGAGGGAGAAGCAGGCTCCTCAGTGAGTGGGGAGCCCAATGAGGGGCTCGATCCCAGGGTCCTGGGATCATGTCCTGACACTTAAGGACTGAGCCAAACAGGCACCCCTGAAGGACAGGTCTTCTAATTAGTTTCTGTCTTTGAAAAATTCTGCCTACCTAATTACGCACCGATCTACTTATGCTGATTCACCATTGTGGACTTTTAAGGAATTATATGGGTTAGAATCACACAAACATGCACCTACACGAATATTCACCGTGTGTTCCAGATCTCTTTATACTCTAACAAATATGTAGCTTTTTTAATGAAAGTATACATTGCTTGAATACTCAAGTACTATCATGAAAATTCCTAATTCACTAAAGTAATGCAAACTATGTACTCTTTGTCCCTTTAGTAGAATCTGTTACGGAAACACTTGAAAATATGAAATCTAATATAGAAATCCAGGAAAGGATTTCTTGTGCAGATTTACTCTGATCTAGAACCCACAGGGCCCTCCTCGGAGTCTATAAAAACCACTTACACTGATGTAAACTTTACATAACTGATGGTTATGCAAGATAATTATTTTGCTTTGAAAAAATAATTGTTACTGTAGGCATGCACAGTGAGGTATGATCAGCCAATTTTTAGGAACTAAGATTGACTTTATGTAGCTAATGCATTCACATCCCTCCCAGGAAAATTAATCTGGTAACCTGGATTATTGGTTTCCCAGGCTTCCAGTTGAATTAACAAAGTCACTGGGGAAGATCCAGCATTTTAGATTATTACAGGAATCTTGAGAAAAGAGAAAGGAATTCACATTTTTCTGAAACCTGGTGGAGAGTGCCTTGTGCTTTATCGGCTCTTAGAAGTCTAATCTGTGATTTCTTATAACTCTTCCAGCAAAGCCAAATTCAGGAGGCTCTTAGGTAAATCCATATCCTTTCCACACCTCTGTAAATGATCAGCCTTGTCGTATGATCAAGAATTATTTTTCTTTGAGCATAGTTTTGATCAAATCTGTAGAGCGCGTAGGGCATAAAAATCTGTGTGTCAGTGGAAAATTCTGTATTATCTAGGTCGAAAGGACATTTCCCAATTCTATCTCTAGGTCACTGCTTAGGCTTGAATAACTCACTTCATAACTCTGTGATTTTCTTTCTTTATCTTTTTAATAATGAGAAATAGTTTTTAAAATCATATGTTCTATAAATTTATGAATCAGTAAAATGGGGCTTTTTCAGTATTTAATTTTCAACTCTAAATATAAACATAGGAATAAAGGTCTGCAAACACACTGATGCATATTGACTTGAAGAGATGCAAATATGTAATTCATTTTGAACTCGGGCAGCATTTGGAAGGTTTTACACGTTATGTAGAATATGGACATCGATGATATAAATTACCTAGGAGATAATATGGGTGTGCCTTGCAAGCAAAATCTCCTAGGTAAAGACACTTTTGCACTGGGAACAGAACACAAATTGAATTTTATTTACAGCTTTTGAGAGACCATTTTTGTTAGACAATCTGTGTGACTGTCATGGGGTTAAGTGAAATTACAACAGAGCCAGTGTATCTGAGAAAAGAGAAGAACATGTCCAAAGAAGTAAACTGTAAACCCCCAAACAATATTATTTGTATTTCTAAGGAAGTTTTTGCATACACTTTTACCTTCTACTACCTACATTGAAGATCTATTTTAATAAGATTAATTTATTATTTATCCTCCTTTTTCAGTTTGTCTGTGGGTGGAAAATATTGATCCACATTTATTTCAGATTCCGTACCTCAAAGTAGTTAATAGAGGTCAGGATCAAATACAATTTAATTCTGGAACATATTCTGACACATTCCAGTTATCAACTGATCTTCCTACCTTTACCTTCATACATTTATTTTCTCTTTCATGTGGGACAGGATCAAGATCCTAGGCTTGTTTCTTCTGTTCAGTGTGAAACCATCATCAGAATGTTTTCTGCTACTTCTTTCATCCCATATATTCTGTAAAGTAGATGTCAATATTGCAAAGTTTTTAGGGAAATTTTAAAAATCAATTGAAAATGACTTGTAAATAGGCTCAATATTGGTTATTATTGTTTTTCCAATGGGTAAAACCAACATAAAGGGAAAAAAATAAGTTACTTGGATTTATTTTTACCCAAGAAAAAATGCCTTCTTTACCTTGGGCCCTAAAATATTTAAGGCTGATAGGGGTCATTTAAATAATATCCCATGACAGGATGTTGGAACAGTGCAACATGAGTAATAAAAAAGTGCTCATCGGCAATACATGACATCAAATACCAGATTTCATGTGCCATTCACTATTTCCATTCTGTGCTGATTTTTTTTTTCACCTTTAGAGGTAAATAATACTAACTACCTCATTGTAAACCTCATCATAGACAGCTTTATATAAAATACATGTTTGGTAAGAGTGATCATAATTTTATTGGTAATTTCAAATTATTATATCCTTTACCTGTCAATAATTAAATTACTAATATAAATTGTATCCTATGGAAAATGGTCTAATATGTGATACATTAAATCCAAATGGCATTTATTTAAAAAAAATTGCCCTCTCACCCTTTCCTTTGCAGTTTGTCAGAGGCAACACATTATTAAAATGTTAACTGAACTGCACACATTCTGGTTCCTGTTGTAGGTTTTGTACAATAATCTTGGACTTCCAAACATGGTGTCATATCCAGGAAAACACAGTTAAATCCAGTGTGAAACTTTTGGAGTTTTGGAAAAACCCTAGGCTTTGTTTTAAAAGTTTACAGTTTTATCTCTCTATTTAGCAATTTGATGCATTTAATTTAATTTTTATATATAGCGTAAGGTCATGGTTTGATTTCACTATTTGCATGTGGATATCCAGGTTTCTCTGCACAGTGGTTTTTTGAAAAGACAGCCCCACTGAACGGTTTGGTGACTCTTGAGAAAATCACTTGACCACATATGTGAAGTATTTATTCTGATATATCTACTTTATTGGTTTGTATTTGTGTTTATGGCATTACTACACTGTTCTTATAATAATAGTGTTTTGATTAAGTTTTTGATCAGAAAGCGTGAGTTCTCCAATTATTGCATGATTGTTTTGGCTGTCCAGGGTAACTTGAGGCTATATATTAATTCAAGGGTGTATTTCTTATTTCTGTAAAATCTTCACTTGGGATTATGATAGGCATTTCATTGAATATGCAGTTTGCTTATGGTAGGTCGGGGTGGTTGTTTATGCAGGACAAATCATCGAAACCTCCATCTGTACAATACACTAAGTATTTTATTGTTTTGGATGGTATTACAAACGTAACTTACATTTTTTAAATTTAAATTCAATTAGCCAGCATATAGAATATCATTCAGATGTAGACCTTAGTGATTTCATCAGTTGCATATAACACCCAGTGTTCATCACATCACATGCTCTCCTTAATACCCATCACCGAGTTACCCCATTCCCCCACCTACCTCCCCTCCAGCAACCTACAATTAAAAAAAAATTCTTACCACTATACATTATTTATGTATAGAAGTGATTTTGTGTATACAAATGATTTTGTATCCTGAAACTTTACTAAATTTGTTTAATAGTTCTAACATATTTTTGTAGACTCTTTAGAATTTTCTACATACAAGATCATGTTTGCAAACCAAGATAACTTTACTTCTTTATTTCCAGTTTGGATTTTGTTTTTGCCTAATTGCTCTGGCTATACTTCCAGTATGATTTATATCAGTTTAATATTTTATTCAAGTAATGTAAGAACATGATCTCAACAACCCATAAGGTAAAACAATGGTCCCATTACCCACCCCTGATCTCCAAGGAAAATATTTCATATTATTTTACCACCTTTTGTTTCTATTTTCCACCAATATTTTTATCTTTAACAAATTCTAAATACCATCTCTCTTTTTTAATTTTTTAAAGATTTTATTTGTTTATTTGAGAGAGAGAGACAGCGAGAAAGGGAACACAAGCAGGGGGAGTGGGAGAGGGAGAAGCAGGCTCTCCGCCGAGCAGGGAGCCTGATGCGGGGCTCAATCCCAGGACCCCGGGATCATGACCCGAGCTGAAGGCAGACGCTTAACAACTGAGCCATGCAGGCGCCCCTAAATATCATCTCCTGACTCATCTCTCCAGCCACGGGGGAATGGAGAAATCCCCCCCCCCAATATACAATTAACTCCAACTCATTTTTCCTTTTCCCATCCTTTCAACATAGTTACATCCCATTTTTTTGTTTAAATTCAATTAGCCAATATATAGTACATCATTGGTTTTTGATATGATGTTCAATAATTCATCAGTTCATTATAACACCCAGTGCTCATCATATCATGTGCCCTCTTTAATGCCCATCACCCAGTAACCCCAACCCCGCACCCACCTCCCTTTCCACAACCCTCAGTTTGTTTCCCAGAGTCAAGAGTCTCACATGGTTTGTCTCCCTCTCTGCTTTCTTCCCATTCACTTCCCCCACCCTTATTTTTCTCTGCACTGTTTCTTATATTCCACATATGAGTGAAACCATATGATAATTGTCTTTCTTTGATTGACTTATTTCACGTAGCATAATACCCAACAGTACCATTCATGTCATGGTAGGTATTCATCCTTTCTGATGGTTGAGTAATGTTCCATTTTATATATGGACCACACCTTCTTTATCCATTCATCTGTTGAAGGACATCTTAACTCCTCCCACAGTTTGGCTATTGTGGACATGGCTGCTATGAACATTGGGGTGCATATGGCCCTTCTTTTCACTCTATCTGTATGTTTGAGATAAATACCCACTAGTGCAATTGCTGGGTCAAAGGGTAGCTCTATTTTTAAGGACTTGAGGAACCTCTATACTATTTTCCAGAGTGGCCGTACCAGCTTGCATTCCCACCAACAGTGTAAGAGGGTTTCTCTTTCTCCACACCCTCAAAAACACTTGTGTTTTCCTGTCTTCTTAATGTTTGGCATTCTAACTGGTGTAAGGTGGTATCTCATTGTGACTTTGATTTGAATTTCCCTGAGGGCAAGTGATGTGGAGCATTTTTTCATGTGTCTCTCAACCATTTGTATGTCTTCTTTGGAGAAGTGTGTGTTCATGTCTTCTGCCCATTTCCTTATATCCCATTTTGTGTTTAGAATGGCAAGGTTGATGGTATTCTCCATCTTCTAGTATATATTGTTAGGATACCAAAAATAGAAATTGTTATAAAACCTGATATTTTAGGGGAACCTGGGTAGTACAGTCAGTTAAGTATCTGACTCGGTTTTGGCTCAGTTCCTGATCTCCCAGGCATGAGATCGAGCACCAGGTGGGTCTCTGTGATCAGTGCAGATTTGCTTGAGGTTCTCTTTCCCTCTCCCCGAATGCTTGTGCTCTCTAATAAATAAATAAATCTTTGGGGGAAAAATGATATTATAGTTACTATTTCTATATATAAATACGTTCTACTTATTTATTTCTCATTATTGCTACTATTACCTCTGTCAAGATATATTTAGGACCATATGTTTATAGGAAATATTGAGCATTTTTAGAAAATGGATTCAAGAAGATAATTAGAATTGTTAAGAAAATATCCTGCGGGGCGCCTGGGTGGCTCAGTCGGTTGAGCGACTGCCTTCAGCTCAGGTCATGATCCTGGAGTCCCGGGATGGAGTCCTACATCTGGCCCCCTGCTCAGTGGGCAGTCTGCTCATCCCTCTGAGCCTCCCCCATCTCATGCTCTCTCTCTCACACTCTCCCTCAAATAAGTAAATAAAATCTTAAAAAAAAGAAAACATCTTGCAATAAAATTTTTTTTCATTTTTTCCTGTATTCTGTTTATGCTGTTTGAATATGGTGAACCATATGTATAATTTTGAAGAACATTTTCTTTTGAGAATATTAACTCCATTATTATTTTTGTTTATGTATTTTTAAAATGACAATAAGCATACACGTATTCTTGTATATTAATCCTTGAGTTCTCCTATCTTCTCAAAACGAAGTTTTTCATGTTTTGTTGTTGTGTTTTTGTTTTTGCTTTGTTTTGTGTTTTTACTCTAGTACATTTCTTTCTTCAGGTTGTCTTTAAAACTTTGACTTAATCTTTTTTATCAGATATAAATATATATGAGTATATAGTTATATATATATATTTGCAAGAGCCTTTCATTTTATCTGACATATACTTTTATTTATCTAATGGTATTTGTGTTGTGAATTAATAACATTTCACACTTCTTTGAACATATGAAACCGACTAAAGAAAATTTTCTGCGTTTTCCTGAACATTTTGGCTCATATTTTTTTGTGTTAGTGAGAGTGTGTGACTATGTCTGTGTGTGTATGTGTGCACATATGTATGCATATTCCTGTTTCATGTGGGAGACTTCCTAAAAGCCTGGTATCATTTGGATCTAAAATAATATTTAAGACTAAAATGCTACATACTGTGTAGAGCTTGTTCACTTATGATGTCAGTGGCAAATTCCTCCTCACACCTCCATGAGAGTCTTGGGGTACCATTTCCCTTTTTTCCACTTAAGTGACTGATCATTCCTTTATCTAAGTTCATTTTGTCAAAGGGCCTGAAATATTTTCTCTCTCATTGTGCTTTTTGTCACCTGTTCTATTTTGACTTATATATATTCTTTATCATCATGATATTTGGTTTTTAAGAGGGAGAAATGACAAATATATGTGATTAATTCTCACACTGATCTAGAATTAGAAAGTTGTAAATAAAAGATTTCATTCATATGTGGAATTTAAGAACCAAAACAAATGATCGTAAGGCCAAAAAGGACAGAGAGAGAGGCAAACCAAGAAACAGATCTTTTTTTTTAAGATTTTATTTATTTATTTGAGAGAGAGAGAGAATGAGAGATAGACAGCATGAGAGGGGGGAGGGTCAGAGGGAGAAGCCGACTCCCTGCTGAGCAGGGAGCCCGATGTGGGACTCGATCCCAGGACTCTGGGATCATGACCTGAGCCAAAGGCAGTTGCTGAACCATCTGAGCCACCCAGGCGCCCCGAGAAACAGATCTTAGTTATACAGAACAAAGGGATAGTAACCAGATGGGAGGTGGATGGGGGATGGGTGAAATAGGGGATGGGGATTAAGAGTGCACCTATTCTGATGAACGTGGGGTGTTGTATGGATGACGGGAATCACTAAGCTGTACCCTTGAGACTAATATTACACTGTATGTTAAATAACCAGAATTCATACAAAAATCTTTAAAAAGAAAATAAGTGTAAAATGACTAAGACAAAATACCGTAGAGGAGTGTGTATTGTATAAGTGTTAGAGAAGCAGAGAGACATAAAACAAATGCTATTTAGAAGAACTCTGGCAGATTTGTGAAACCTACCATGAGTATGGTGTATAGATATTTAGTTGAAGGGTATCCCTGAACTGTATCATTCAGAAACTGGTTGAGAAGAAGAGAATGATTTTATCTAAATAGTACTAGACAATAAGACAATTCATTCATGGGTGATATATGCAATTAATGAATTATTGAACACTGCATCAAAAACTAATGATGTACTCTACAGTGGCTAACTGAACATAATAAAAAAGATTCATTCATGATTTCAGAACAGATGAAAGCAATAATTTTACCTGAATTCAAGGACGTTTCATTACATGTTATTGTGTAAAGAGGACTCAAGAAGGAAATATTGCACCAAAAGAAGGTGTTAGGTTGCTGCAGCTTTAGAAGTAAGTCTTAGAAACGAAAGAAAAATGATCCTTTATGGGTCATAAATATTTATTCTTAAATATATAATATATCTTTACATTGATTTTCTATACAAATATTTTGAATAAACATCTGATTTGGCAATACTTGTGTTTGTGTACAGTAGTAAAGCATACTTATCCTAATGAATTCTTAACAAATATACAAATGTGTTTTTAAAGGACTTTAAAGATTTCTTAGAAAAGGTATAGGCTACTAATCCTTGCATCCTCATTTTAATCTCTGGT
>NW_027397492.1:0-26913 GCF_003265705.2 Callorhinus ursinus | reverse complement strand
AGTAGTAGTAGTAGTAGTAGTAGTAGTAGTAGTAGTAGTAGTAGTAGAAGTAGTAGTAGTAGTAGTAGTATATCATTGATTTCTGCTCTAATCTTTTATTAGTTCTCTTCCCCTTCTGGATTTAGGCTTTATTTGTTGTTCTTTCTGCAGCTCCTTTAGGTGCAAAGTTAGGTTGTGTAGTTGAGAATTTTCTTACTTCATGAGGAAGGCCTGTATTGCTATGTACTTCCCTCTTAGGACCACCTTTGCCGAATCCCTAAGGTTTTGAACTGCTTTAATTTTCACTTTCTTACATATATGTATTTTTTAAATTCTTTAATTTTCTGGTTGACTCATTCTTTCTTTAGTAGGATGCTCTTTAACCTCGATGTATTTGTGGTTCTTTCAAATTTCTTCTTGTGGTTGACTTCAAGGTTCATAGCATTGTGGTCTGAAAATATGCATGGTAATGATCTCAATATTTTTGTACCGGTTGAGACCTGATTTGTGACCCAGTATGTTATCTGATCTGGAGAATGTTCCATGCCACTAAAAAGGAATGTGTACGCTACTGCTTTAGGATGAAATGCTCTGAATATATCTGTGAAGTCCATCTGTGTCATTCAAAGCTCCTGTTTCCTTGTTGATCTTCTGTTTAGATGCTCTGGCCATTGCTGTGGGTGGGGTGTTAAATTCCCTTACTATTATTGTATTATTAACAATGTGTTTCGTTAATTTTGTTATTAATTGTTTTATATATTTGGCTGCTCTGAATTTAGAGACATAAATATTTACAATTGTTAGATCTTCTTGTTGGATAGAACCCTTTATTATGATATAGCGTCTTTCATCTATTACACTCTTTGCTTTAAAATCTAGTTTGTCTGATGTAAGGATGGCTACCCCAGCTTTCTTTTGATGTCCATTAGCATGATAAATGGTTTTTCACCCCTTCACTTTCAATCTGGAGGTGACTTTGGGCCTAAAATGCATCTCATCTTTTTTTTTATTTAAGATTTTATGTATTTATTTGACAGAGAGAGAGAGAGACAGCGAGAGAGGGAACACAAGCAGGGGGAGTGGGAGAGGGAGAAGCAGGCTTCCCGCCAAGCAGGGAGCTCAATGCAGAGCTCAATCCCAGGACCCTGGTATCATGACCTGAGCTGAAGGCAGACACTTAACGACTGCGCCACCCAGGCGCCCCTAAAATGCATCTCTTCTAAGCAGCATATTGATGGGGTCTTTTTTTTTCCCTTTTGATACCCAGTGTCTCTTGATTGGAGCATTTAGTCCATTTACCTTCAGAGTAATTATTAAACAATGAATTTAGTGCCATTGTATTACCTATAAAGTCGCTGTTCCTGTAGATTGTTTATTTCTGGTCTTATTAATTTTGGGCTCTCTCTCTGTTCAAAGGATCTCTTTAACATTTCTTACACAGCTGGGTTAGCGTTCATAAATTCCTTTAGTTTTTGTCCATTCTGGAAACTCTAACTCTCTTTCTATTCTGAATGACAGCCTTGCTGGTTAAAATATTCCTGACTGCATATTTTTCTCATTTAGCACATTGAATGTATCATGTCAGTCCTTTCTGGCCTGCCAGGTCTTTGTGGACAGGTCTGCTGCTCACCTTATGTTTCTACCCTTGTAGGTTAAGGACCTCTTCCCCCCCTCCCCACCCCGAGCAGCTTTCAGGAATTTCTCTTTATCTTTGTAATTTTCAAGCTTCACTGTAATAGGTCAAGGTGTTGACTTATTTTTGTTGATTTTGAGGGCTGTGTTCTCTGTGCCACCTGGACTTGAATGCCTGTTTCCTTCACCAGATTAGGGAAGTTCTGAGCTATAATTTATTCAAATTAAACTTCTGTTCTTTTCCACTCATATTCTGTGACTCCTATAATATGGAGTCATATAATATGGAGTCATTAGCATTTCCCTTTATAGAATCACTGAGTTTTTACGTTTACCTTCGTGATCTAATAGTTTTCCTTACCTCTTCTTTTCAGTTTCCTTATTTTCCATCATTTTATCTTCTCTATCACTCATTTGTTCTTCTGCTACCTTCATCCTCATTTTTATGGCCTCCACTTGGGATGCCATCTCAGTAATAGCATTTTTAATTTCAACCTAACTGAATTTTAGTTCTTCTATCTCTACAGTAAGGGATTCTCTTGCATCTATTATGCTTTTCTCAAGCCCACCTAGTATCTTTATAATCGTTGTTTTAAATTCTATTTCAGATAGCTTACTTATATCTGTATTGATTACATCTGTAGTAGTGAGTACTACCTCCTGTGTTTTCTTTTGGGGTGGATTTCTCCATCCCGTCATTTTGTCTAGAAAGGAGAAGAAGAAAGGAAGAGAAAATAACCCACAAACACAAATATAACGATAACAACAGAAAAAAAAAATACTAGATTCTGGGTGTGTTTTGGTTTGCTGATTAAATGAAACTAGATCCCAAATTGAAAAAAGAAGAAAAGAAAGAAAGGAAAGTAAGAAAGAAGAAAGAAAGAAAGAAAGAAAGAAAGAAAGAAAGAAAGAAAGAAAGAAAATACAGTGAAAGAAAACAAAAAGGTGTAAAAATGTATAACGAATATATAAAAATAAAAATTAAAGAATAATTGGACTAAAGAAAATAACTGAAAAAATAATACTAAGAGACTAAAAAACAAAACTACAAGAAATGCTATACACTGTTTTCCCCCATAGCTGAAGCTTTGCAGCCCTCTATGGTCAATAAACTTGATGCCAGCGAGTTCTTTGTTCTGGTCTTCTGAGGAAGAGGCCTGTTGTGCTGATTTTCAGGTGGACTTGCCCTATTGGAAATGCTTCTCCAGCGCACAAAGAGGCAGGGGTCGGTGTATGCAGCTCCAGACTCCACTAAGTGGCACTGTTTTGCTCCCTGAATGCTATCAGCACTAATGGGTGGGATGAATACGGTGGCACCCCACTCTCTAGACCCCGGGCTGAAAATTCATGTCCCCAGTCTTCTGTGAGCCCTCACAGAAAAGAAGTCACTCTTGTCTCCCCGGTTTCCATCAGAACTTTGTGTTCACCCAGCCTGTGACCAAGCATTTTTATTTCCGGCATGTGACTAAGTTTCAAAACTCCAAATTTTCGGACTCCTGAGGCAGGGACCCACCCTGTTCCTCCTTGTGGAAGGGGGCTGGGTTTCTTGCCACACTTCTGCCTTTTGCTGAACCCTTCACAGGAATGCAGTTGCATGACCGTGCAGTGGTTCGCAGTTCATGGCAACAGAGAGCAGAAAGCCGGCATCTAGACTCCCTGTTCTCAGCCAGCTTCCCTACTCCTGTGCTGGGAACATGACTGCACTCATGCGCCACCCTTTCTTCTTGTGACCCCGGGGATCCTAAGGCCACGCTGTCACACCTGGGATTCTACCTCACTTCACCACCTGAGCACCTTTAAGCCAGGAACCTCCCCCACTGTAGCTGGCTTCTAAAAGTTTTGATTCTGTGCTTTGCTGCTTATAATACTTTGTGGTAGCCTCTTTAAGCAGGCTCCCTCCCTGCCGCCGTATCCTCAGCTATATCACACTGGATTCAAGTCTCGTCATTTCCTACCTTCCAAACGGTGGTTGCTTTTCTACTTGTAGATTTGCAGCATTTGTTTTCCAAGACGTCGGATTGATTTCTCAGGTTTTCAGAGTGATTTGATAACTATCTAGTTTTATTTGAGGGAGGAGACAAACCTAAGGTCCCCCTACT
Source organism: Callorhinus ursinus (assembly GCF_003265705.2). Classification (NCBI taxonomy): domain Eukaryota; kingdom Metazoa; phylum Chordata; class Mammalia; order Carnivora; family Otariidae; genus Callorhinus; species Callorhinus ursinus. The sequence continues at coordinate 23,203 of NW_027397492.1, read as the reverse complement.
CCTCTGCCATCTTAAGTCCTCCTTCTCCCATTTTGTAACTGCATTACTTGTTTCTTTGGGTATTGAGTTTGATAAGTTCTTTATAGATTGTGGATACTAACCCTTTATTAGATATGTCACTTGTGAATATCTTCTCCCATTTTGTATGCTGCCTTTCAGTTTTCTTGATTGTTTCTTTCACTGTGTAGAAACTTCTTATCTTAATGAAGTCCCGTGTTCATTTTTGCTTTTGTTTCCCTTGCCTCCAGTGACATGTTTAGTAAGCAGTTGCTATGAACAAGGTCCAAGAGGTTTCCGACTGTGTTCTCTAGGATTTTGATGGTTCCCTGTCTCACACTTAGGTATTTCATCCGTTTCTAATTTATTTTTTTGTGTGGTGAAGAAAGTGGTCCAGTTTCATTCTTCTGCAATTTGCTGTCCAGTTTTATGAACACCATTTGTTGAAGAGTGCCTTTTTTCATTGGATATTCTTTCCTGCTTTGTGGAAGATTAGTTGACCATATAGATGTGGTTCCATTTCTGGGATTTCTATTCTGTTCCCTTGACCTGTGTGTCTGTTTTTGTGCCAGGGCCATACTGTCTTGATGACTACAGCTTTTGTTGTAAAGCTTAATGTGGAATCTTGATGCCTCCAGCTTTGCTTTTTTTTTTTTTTTTTCAGTATTGGTTTGGCTATTTGGGGTTTAGTGTTTCCATATATATTTGAGGACTGTTTGTTCTAGATCTGCAAAAACTGCTGACGGTATTTTGATAGGGATTGCATTAAATGTGTGATAGATGCCTTTGGTACTATAGACATTTTAACAATAGTTGTTCTTCCAATCCATGAGCATGGAAAGTTGTCCATTAATTTGTATCCTCTTCAATATCCTTCATAAGTTTTCTGTAGTTTTCAGAGTACAGATATTTTTCCTCCTTGGTTAGGTTTATTCCTAGGTATCTTATGTTTTTTGATGCAATTGTAAACGGGACTGATTCCTTGTTTTCTTGTACTGCTGCTGCATTATTGTGGATAGAAATGCAACAGATTTCTGTACATTGATTTTATATCCTGCAACTTTAATGAATTCATGTACTAGTTCTAGCGATTTTTTTTTTGTACAAGTCTTTCAAGTTTTCTACCTAGAGAACCATGTCTTCTGCATATAGTGTACGTTTGACTTCTTCCTTGCCATTTGGATGCCTTTTGTTTCTTGTTGTTGTCTGATTATTGAGGCTAAGACTTCCAGTAATATGTTCAATAGTAACGGTGACAGTGGATATCCTTGTCTTGTTCCTGAACATAGAGGATATGCTCTCAGTTTTTCCCCATTGAGGATGATATTACCCGTGTGTTTTTCATATATGTCCTTTATGATGTTAAGGTATATTCTATCTATCCATACTTTGTTGTGGGTTTTTATCCAGAATGGATGCTGTATTTTGTCAAATGCTTTTTTGGCATCTATTGAGAGAATCATAAGATTCTTACCCTTTCTTGTATTAAAGTGATGTATCACCTTGATTGATTTGTGACTGTTGAACCATCCTTGCAACCCAGGAATAAACCCCACTTGATTATAGTTTATGTATTTTTTTTTTCATGTATTGCTTGATTCTGCTTCCCAGTACCTTGTGGAGAGTTTTTGTGTCTATGTTCAGCAGGAAATTTTGTCTGTAATTCTCCTTTTCAGTGGGATCTTTGTATGGTTTTGTGATCAATGCAATGCTAGCCCTGTAGAAGGAGTTTGGAAGTTTTTCTTCCTTTTCTATTTTTTGAAATAGTTTGAGAAGAATAGGTATTAACTCTTCTTTAAATGTTTGCTAGAATTGCTCTGGGAAGCCATTTGGCCTTGCAATTTTATTTGTTGGGAGATTTTTGATTAATGATTTGATTTCTATGCTGGTTACCGGTTGATTCAAATTTTCCACTTCCTCTTTCAGTTTGGTACTTTGTAAGCTTCTAGGCGTTTGTCCATTTCTTCCAAATTGCCCAGTTTGCTGGCATAATACTTTTCTTAACATTCCCTTATGGTTATTTGTATTTCTGTGGTGTTGTTTATGATCTCTCCTCTTTCATTCGTGATTTTGTTTATTTGTGTTCTTTTATTTTAGTTAAACCCTGCTAGGGATTTATCAATTTTATTAATTCTTTGGATAAACCAGCTCTTAGTTTCGTTGACCTTTTCTACTTTTTTTTCTTTTGTTTGTTTCTATATTGTTCATTTTTGCTCTAATCTTTATTTTTACCCTTCTTGGTTTTAGGCTTTAATTGGAGTTCCTTTTCTAGTGGCTATAGGTGTAAGGTTAAATTGTATATTTGAGACTTGCTTCTTGAGGTAGGCCTGCATTGCAATATACTCCCCTCTTAGGACTGCCTTTGCCACATCCCAAAGGTTCTGTATTGTTGTGTTTTCATTTTCACTTGTTTCCATGTATTTTTTACTTTGTCTTCAATTTCCTGATTAACCCATTCATTCTTTAATAAGATGTTCCTTAACCTCAATGTATTTGTGATCTTTCCAAATGTTTTTCTTGTGTTTGGCTTCATGTTTTATAGCATTTTCTTGTCTGAAAATATGCATGGTACTGACATCAATCTTTTTGTACTTGTTAAGGGTTGTTTTGTGATCTAGTATGTGATCTTTTCTGGAGAAGGTTCCATGTGCACTCAAAACAATGTGCTTTGTGCTGCTTTATCATGAAATGCTCTGAATATATCTGTTAAGTCCATCTGGTACAGTGAGTCATTCAAAGAGATTGTTTCCTTATTGATTTTCTGGTTAGATGATCTGTCCATCAATGTAAGTGGGGTGTTCAAGTCCCCTACTATTATTATATGATTATCAATGAGTTTCCTCATGTTTCTTATTAAGCAAGTTTTTGGGTGCTCCCAAGTTAGGGGTCAAAAATATTTACCATTGTTAGATCTTCTTGATGAATAAACCTTTTGTTTGTTATGTAATTCCTTTCTTCATCACTTTTTACAGTCCTTGTTTTGAAATCTCATTTGTCTGATGTAAGTATAGCTACTCCACCTTTCTTTTGATGTCCATTAGCATGAAAGATGGTTCTCCATCATCTCACATTCAATATGCAGGTGTCTTTAGTCCTAAAATGAGTCTCTTGTAGGTAGCGTATAGATGGGATTGCTCTTTTATCCATTCTCATACCCTATGCCTTTTGTTTGGAGCGTATAGTCCATTTACATTACAGCCATTACTGATAGATATCAATTTAGTGCAACTGTGTTACCTTTAAAGTTGGTGTTTCCGGTTATGTTCTCTGTTTCTTTGTAGTCTCTACTGCTTTTGGTCTTTTTCTCCCCCACTCAATGAGTTCCCTTTAATATTTCTTGCAGGGCTGGTTTATTGGTCACAAACTCTTATAGTTTTTGCTTGTTTGGGAAACTGTCTCTCCTTCTATTCTGAATGACAGCCTTACTGGATAAAATATTTTTGGCTTCATATTTTTCCCATCCAGCAGTTTGAATATATCCTGCCACTTTTCTCTGGCCTGCCAAGTTTCCTTGGTCAGATCTGTTGCAAACCTGATCTCTCTTCCATTATAGGCTATGTCCTCTTTTTTTTTCCCCCCTTGCTGGTGTCAGGATTCTTTACTTTTCCGTGTATTTTGTGAATTTGATTATGATATATCTTGGTGATGGCCAGTTTTTGTTGAATTTATTGGGTGTTCTCTGTACTTCGTTGGATTTTAATGTCTGTGTCCTTCCAAAAATTAGGGACGTTTTCACCTATAACTTTTCCAATGAACCTTCTGCCCCTTTCTCTCTCTCTACACCTTCTGGGATTCCTATGACATGAATGTTATGCTTTAATGAGTCGCTGAGTTCCCTAAGTCTACAAGTATGATCTGATATATTTCTTCAACTCTTCTTTTCAGCTTCACTGTTTTCCATAATTTTATCTTCTATATCATTACTTCCTCTGCTCCATGTATTCTTGTTGTCATGGCATGCACTTGGGTTTGCATCTCAGTTATAGCATTTTAATTTCAGCCTAAGTAGTTTTTAGTTCTTTTTGTCTCTGCCATAAGGGTTCTTTAGTTCCTTCTATGTATTTTTTAAGCCTAGCTAGTATCCTTAAAATTGTTGTTTTATATTTATTTATTTGTTTTTTTATTATGTTCAATTGGCCACTCTGTAATACATCATTAGTTTTTGATGTAGTGTTCAATGATTCATTAGTTGCATATAACACTCAGTGCTCATCACATCACATGCTCTCCTTAATGCCCATAACCCAGTTATCCCATCCCCCCACCTACTTCCCTTTTCACCACCGTCATTTTGTTTCTCAGAGTCAAGAGTCTCTCATGGTTTGTCTCCCTCTCTGATGGAGTGAATTCTTCTATCTTGAAATTATGGAGGTTTAAAAAGAAAATGGAAAAAAGAGAATTAAAAACAATTAAAATTTAAAAAATTAAATAAAACTAACACTGAGGAGGGGAGAAGCAAGATGGTAAAAGAATAAAGGACTCCGTATCAACTGGTCCCCTGAATTCATCTTGGATATCTACCAAACCATTCTAAACACCGACGTAATCAGCCTGAGATGTAAGAATATGTATCTGTATCTCTACAGGCAGAAAAGCATTGTTCCTAACAAAGCAGGAAGGGTGGAGTCATGAATTTGTGGGGAGATATCAGCAGATAAAAAGAAGGGGGAGGAAGCCTCTACAAGCTGGCTCCTGGAAAGTGATACAACACCAGAGCACAAAAGCTTAACGCTTAGAAATCTGCCCTAGGGAGCGATATCCCTTTATGAAAGGGGCTCTGGAAATGAAAAGGTAGGATACTATGTAGAACATTGTGGTCTCAGGATATCAGAAGCCTCAGCCAAAGGGGTTTCCTGGACCGTCAGAGTACCTGAGCAGTGGATCCAGGAAACCAGATATGGGCAGTGAGCCCAGGAAGGGTCTCTCAGCTCCGATAGCCATAAACAGCAAGCCAGGCCAGTTGAGAATCTCTCTTCTCTTGGAAGCCTAAAAAAATCCAGAGCCAGGGCCAGGGACCAAACAAAACTCACAGAGAGGTAGCCAGCAGGAGAGGGCTCTAGAGCAGCTCCTAGCCAGTATCCAGGAGCTGCGGGTGAATGTGAGTGCCTGCATCTGCTCATGGTTTTAGAAGTACAAAGAGCAGGAACACTCTCCGGCACCTGGGATGACCTCTGAGAGAGTCATTGTGAGAGTGCACCATGGGAGGCCGCGGTTTTCGGCAGCACATACAGAAACAAAAACTGTTTGTCCTGTAGGGTTTAGTGAAGAGAGCAGACTGCAATTTCTCTGCTCTAGGCCACAGGTTTGGCTTCAGCCACTTTTGCTCTGACCCTCCAAAGAGCCTCAGAAAGCTACCAGTGAACAAAAGCTCAAAAGACTGGTTTCCACTGAGGCCATCCCCATGACAGTGGGCAAGGCATCCCTGCCCAATCAGGCTTGCCTGAGAAACAGGGCACTAGGCCCCACCCCCAGAAGACAGGCTGGAAGAACAAGAGGACAACAACCCTGGGGACCCCATAAGACTGTAAAATCCCAATACCAGAAGAAAATAGAATATTGAGCTCTAGGCATTGCCTCAAGACTTGTTTATATTTCAGATTGAACTCCATTTTTTCTTTTTATTCATTGTCTTATGCTTCCTCTCTATATTATTTTTTTTACATTTTTTCTTATTTCAACTAGATGTTTAATATAACAGCCTATATTTCATAGGAACATTTTAATTTTTACTTTTTCACACTTATATTTTTATACATATATACTTCAGTGTAGTCTTTTCTCCTATTCAATTATATATATATATATTATATATAATACATATGTATTATATAATATATAAAATGTATATATATATTATATAATATAATATATATATACAATTTACTTTCCCTGTAATTTTGGGAAATAATGTCTTCTAACAAACAGACCAAAATACACCCAGGAACAGCTGAAACACACTACTTTTTCCCCACTGAGAGGTTATAGACAACTTCCCCTCACCACCCTTTTAAAATTTTTTTAAATTTATTAATTTTATAAATTTTATTCTTGTCTTTCATTTTGGCTTTGCTGTTTTGGAGGTGGCTTCAGACCGCTCTAGATTTTCCTACAGTATGACTTGCTTGGGTCGTGTTTGATATTTTGGACTTTACATTCCCTCAATCATCCCTCAAATGAATGACTAGGAGGAGGAAATCCCAACAAAGAAAGAACCAGAGATAATGTCCTCTGCCACAGACCAAATGGTCATGGATATAAGCAAAATGTCAGACATAGACTTCAGGGTAGCAATTATGAAGTCAATAGCTAGGAATGAGAAAAGCGTTAGTGATAATACAGAATCTTTAAGGGAAAAATGAGATCTAATCAGGCTGAACTTAAAAATGCTATGAATGAGATGCAGTCTAAACTGGATACTCTAACAGCCAGGGTAAATGAGTCAGAAGAACAGATTAGTGATGTAGAATTAAGCTGTGAGAAATGAAGGAAACCAAGAAGGGTAGGTATAGGCAGCCTGTATGAAGCCCATGAGAACAGACTTAGAGAGATCAGTGATACCATGAATTGTTCCAGTGTCAGAATTATTGGGATCCCAGAAGGGGTGGAAAGAGAGGGGGGACTAGAAGGTATATTTAAGCAAATCATAGCTGAGAACTTCCCTAATCTGGGGAAGGAAACAAGCATTCATATCTAAGAGGCAGAGAGGACTCCTCCCAGGATCAATAAAAATAGACCAACACCCCGGCATATAATACTGAAACTTGCACATCTTACAGCCAATGAATCTAACCTGAGAGCAGCTAGGTGGAAGAGATTTGTTACGTATGGAAGGGGGAACATCAGAATAACATCAGACAGGTCCTTGGAGACTTAGTAAGACAGGAAAGGCTGGCAAGATATGTTCAGGGTACTATATGAGAAGAACATGCAGCCAAGAATACTTTATCCAGCAAGACTGTCTTTCAGAATGGACGGAGAGCCAAAGAGCTTCCAAGAACAGCAGAAACTGAAAGAATATGTGACCAGCAATCCAGCCCTGCAAGAAATATTAAGGGACATTTTATAAAAGAAGAAAGACCCCAAGAGTAATATAGAAAAGAAAGGATCAGAGAAGATCTACAGAAACAGGGACTTTACAGGCAATACAATGGCACTAAATTCATATATTTCAATAGTTACTCTGAATGTAAATGGGTTGAATGCTCCCATCAAGAGACACTGGGTTTTAGATTGGATAGAAAAGCAGGACCCATCTATATGCTGTCAACAAGAGACTTGTTTTGAACCTACTGACACTTCCAGATGGAAAGTGAGGGGATGGAGAACAATTTACCATGCCAAAGTACCACAAAAGAAAGCTGGGGTAGCAATTCTCATATCAGACAAATTAGATTTTAATCCCAAGACTGTAGTAAGAGATGTGGAACTACACTAACTCATATTAAAGGGTTTATCCAACAAGAAAATCTAATAATTGTATCTATATCCCCAAAATGGGAGCAAGTAATTACATAAACCAACTATTAACCAAAATTAAGAATCATATTGATAATAATACCTTAAGAGTAGGAGAACTCAACACTCTACTCTCAGCAATGGAAAGATCATCTAAGCAGAAGATCAAAGAAGAAACAAGAGGTTTGAATAACACATTTGACCAGATGGACTTTGTAGATGTATAGGGAACATTACACCCTAAAACAATAGAATACTCATTTTTCTCGAGTGTACACAGACCCTTCTGCAGAATAGACCATGAACTGGGTCACAAATCAGATCGCAACTGATATCAAAAGATTGAGATTATTCCCTGCATGTTATCAGAGCACAAGGCTTTTACTTTATTTTTATTTCTTAATTTTTTTTCTTTTATTTTTTTGCTTTATTATGTTATGTTATTCACTATACAGTACATAATTAGCTTTTGATGTAGAGTTCTATGATTCATTGTTTTCATATAACACCCAGTGTTTCATGCAATATGTGTCCTCCTTAATACCCATCACCAGGCTAACCAATCCCCCATCACCCTCTCGTCTAAAACCCTGTTTGTTTCTCAGAGTCCATAGTCTCTCATGGTTGGACTCCCCCTCTGATTTCCTCCCTTCATTTTTCCCTTCCTTCTCTTGATGTCCTCCATGCTATTCCTTATGTTCCACAAATAAGTGAAACCATGTGATAATTGACTTTCTCTGGTTGACTTATTTCACTTACCATAATCTCTGCAGTACCATCCATGTTGATGTAAAGTTGGGTATTCATCCTTTCTGATGGCTGAGTAATATTCCATTGTATATATGGACCATATCTTCTTTATCCATTGGTCTGTTGAAGGGTATCTTGGCTCTTTCCACAGGTTTGGTATTGTGAACATTGCTGCTATGAACATTGGGGTGCATATGGCCCTTCTTTTCATTACATCTGCATCTTTGAGCACAATGTTTATAAATGGAACTCAATCACAAGAAAAAATTTGGAAAGAATTCAAACACTTGGAAGCTAAAGACCATCCTGTTAAAGAATGATTGTGCTAACCAGGAAATTAAAGAACTTAAACAATTAATGGAAACTAATGAGAATGAAAACACGTCGGTCCAAAACCTATGAGATACTGCAAAGGAATTCCTAAGGGGGAAGTACATAGCCATCCAAGCTTCTCTCAAAAAATTATAAAAATCCCAAGTGCATAAGCTAACCTTACACCCAAAGGACCTGGAGAAAGATCAGTAAATAAAACCAAAACCAAGCATGAGGAGAGAAATGCTACAGGTTAAAACAGAAATCAATGAAATAGAAACCAGAAGAACAGTAGAACAGTTTAAAGAAACTAGAAGCCAGTTCTTTGACACAATTAATAATATTAATAAGCCTCAGGCTAGGATTATCCAAAAGAACAGGGAAAGGAATCAAATCAATAAAATCATGAATGAAAGGGAAGAGATCATGACTAACACCAAGGACATATAAACAATTATTAGAAATTATTACCAGCAAATATATGCCAACTAATTAAGCAACCTGGAAGAAATGGATGCATTCTTGGAAAATTATAAAGTGCCAAGACAGGATCATGAAGAAATAGAAAATCTGAATAGACCAATAACCAGTAAGGAAATTGAAGCAGTAGTCAACTACTTTCCAAAAAGCAAGAGTCCAGTGCCAGACAGCTTCCCAGGGGAATTCTACCAACCACTGAAAGAAGAAATCATACCTATTCTACCGAAGCTCTTACAAAAAATAGAAACAGAAGGAAAACTTCCAAACTCATTCTATGAGGTCAGCGTTACCCTGATCCTCAAACCAGGCAAATGCCCCATCAAAAAGGAGAATTACAGACCCATATCTCTGATGAACATGGATGCCAAAATACTCAATAGGATGCTAGCCAATAGGATCCAACAGTACATTAAAAGGATTATGCAACAAGACCAGATGGGATTTATTCCTGAGATGCAAGGGTGGTTCAACATTTGAAAATCAATGAGATAGAGCACATTAATAAACAAACAAACAAACAAAAACAAGAACCATATGATCCTCTAATTGATGCAGAAAAACCATTTGACACATTACAACAATTTTTCTGATTAAAACTCTTCAGAGTGTAAGGATAGAGAGAATATACCTCAATATCATAAAATTCATCTATGCAAAGCCCACAGTCAATATCATTATCAAAGGGGAAAAGCTGAGATCTTTTCCCTTAAGGTCAGAAACAAGACAGGGATGCTCATTGTCACACTTAGTGTTCAATATAGTACTAGAAGTAATCACATCAGCAATCCAACATCAAAAAGAAATGAAAGGCATTCAAATTGGCAAAGAAGAATTCAAACTCTCTCTCTTCGCAGATGACATGATACTTTATGTGGAAAACCCAACGCACTCCACCCCTAAATTCCTAGAACTCATACAGCAATTTAGCAACGTGGCAGGATACAAAATCAATGCACAGAAATCAGTTGCTTTCCTATACACTAACAAAGTAACCATAGAAAGAGCAAATAAGGAATCGATTCCATTTACAATAGCACCAAAAACCATAAGACCTAAGAATAAACTTAACCAAAGAGGTAAAGGATTTATACCCTGGAAACTACAGAACACTTATGATGGAAACTGAGGAAGACAGAGAGAGATAGAAAAACATTCCTTGCTCATGGATTGAAAGAATAAACATTGTATAATTTTTTGTGCTGCCCAGAGCAATGTATTTTCAATGTCATCCCTATTAAAATAACATTGTTATTTTTCAAGGAGCTGGAACAAACAATCTTAAAATTTATATGGAACCATAAAAGACCCCAAATCGCCAAAGAAATGTTGAAAAAGAAAAACAAAGTTGGGAACATCATGTTACTTAAATTCAAGGTATATTACAAAGCTGTGATCATCAAGACAGCATGGAATTGGCACAAAAACAGACACATAGATCAACGGAACAGCATAGAGAGCCAAGAAATGGACCCTCAAGTCTATGGTCAGCTAATCATCAACAATTTAGGAAAGAATATCCAATGGAAAAAAGACAGTCTCTTCAATAATTGTTGCTGGGATAATTGGACAGCCAAATGCAGAAGAATGAAAGTGGACTATTCTTTCACACAATGCACAAATATAAACTCAAAATGGATGAAAGACCTCAGTGTGAGACAGGAATCGATCAAAAGCCTAGAGAAGAACAGAGGTAGGAACCTCTTCAACATTGGTCACAGAAAGTTCTTTCAAGACACATCTCAAAAGGTAAGGTAAACAAAAGCAAAAATGAACTTTTGGGACTTCAACAAGATAAAAAGCTTCTGCAGTGCAAAAGAAACAGTCAACAAGACTATGAGCCACACCATGGAATGGGAGAAAATATTTGCAAATGACATTAAAGATAAAGTGCTGGTATCCAAGATCTGTAAAGAACTTCTCCAATTCAACACACACACACACACACAAAAACAAGTAATCCAGTCAAGAAATTGGCAGAAGACATGAACAGACACTTCTCCAAAGAAAACAAACAAATAGCTAACAGACACATGAACAAATGTTCAACATCACAAGAAACTGGGGAAGTACAAATCAATACCACAATGATATACCACCTCATACCAGTTAGAATGGCTAAAATTAACAGGATAGGAAACAACAAATGTTGGCGAGGATGTGGAGAAAGGGGAACCCTCTTACACTGTTGGTGAGAATGCAAGTTGCTACAGTCACTCTGGAAAACAGTATCGAGGTTCCTCAAGATGTTAAATATAGAGCTACCCTTCAACCCAGCAATTGCACTACAGATATTTACCCCAAAGATACAGATATAAAGAAGGGGCACGTGCACCCCAATGTTCATACAGCAAAGTCCATCTTATCCAAATGGTGGAAATAGCTGAGATATCCTTCAACAGCTGAGTGGATAGGGAAGATGTGGTACAGAGAGGGAAAAGATGGTGGAGGAGTAGGGGACCCTACTCCAACCGGTCCCAGGAATTGAGTTGAATATCTACCAGACCACTAAGAACACCCACAAAATCAGCCAGAGATGTAAGAAGATAGATCTGGATCTCTACAAACACAACTTCCCAGGTGGTTGGTTTTGAGGTTTGAAGCGGTGAGCCGTGATTCTGAGCTCAGAAGGATTGACAGAAAGGGGAGGGAGCCGAGCCATCAGGATCCTGCACTGCCAGTGGTCCAAAGTCTCCTGCGCTGGGGATGGGGCACAGACTCACAGAGCAGTAGTGATGGAGAAAGGACTTTACGGTAGCCCCCTGGATGGAAACCCGGAGTGGCAGGGCTGAGCGTGCAAACTGGGGGTGGCTGGAGGTTTTAGAAGCATAAAGGGCAGAGACATGCCCCAACCTGGAGGCAAGGACTGGGAGCGCTGCTGAAGGGTGCACAGCCCAGGAAGCCACAGTTTATAGCAGCACAGACAGAAACGGAGTTAGTGGGGCCTGGAAAGCTCACTGAAGAACAAACTGCAATCTCTCTGCTCTGAGGCAGAGGGTTGGAAACGATCTTTTCTACTCTGGCTCTCAGAAGAGACACAGAAAGCCGAAAGAGACAAAAGCCACCAGAGCCCTGTTTCTACTGAGCCTATCCCCCACCACAGTGGGCAGGGCACTCTGCCCAAACAAGGTTGCCTGAGTAACAGCTTCGCAGGCTCCTACCCCAGAAGACAGGCTGGGAAAACAAGAGGCCAGCAACCCTAAGGTCCCTAGAAAACAGGTGCATCTTGCTTGGTTTGTGGTCAATAATTGGGACTCTGTACATTCCCTCAACCACCCCTCAACAGAATGCCTAGGAGGAGTAACCACCAAAATAGGAAAGAATCAGAGACTATGACTTATGCCACTGATTTACAAATGGATTCAGGTATAACCAAGATGTCGGAGATGGAATTCAGGCTAGCAATTGTGAAGATGATAGCTAAAATGGAGAAATCGATTAATGGCAACATAGAGTCTCTAGGGGCAGAAATGAAAGCTGAATTGGCAGAACTTAAAAATGTTTTCAATGAGATCCAATCTAATTAGATACTCTAACAGCTAGGGTAGGCAAGGCAGAAGAACGAATTAGAGGACCAAATAATAGAAAAGAAGGAAAAAAAGAAAGGCAGGGAAAAACAACTCAAAATCCATTAAAATAGAAACAGAGAAATAAGTGAAACCATGAAACGTTCCAATGTCAGGATTATTGCAAACCCTGAGCGGGTGGAGAGAGAAAAAGGACTAAAAGATATATTTGAGCAAAACGTACCTGAGAACTTCCCTAATCTGGGGAATGAGACAAACATTCCTGTCCTAGAGGAAGAGAGGACCCCTCCCAAGATCAAGGAAAACTGGCCAACACCCCAGCATACAATAGTAAAGCTTGCAAATCTTAGAACCAAGGAAACCATCTTAAGGGAAGTTAGGGGCAAGAGATTCATTACATACAGAGGGAGGAACATCAGAATAACGTCAGACCTATCCACAGAGATCTGGCAAGCCAGAAAGGCCTGGTAAGACATATTCAGGGTACTAAATGAGAAGAACATGCAGCCAAGAATACTTAATCTGGCAAGGCTGTCATTTAGAATGGATGGAGAGATACAGAGCTTCCAAGACTGGCACAAAATGAAAGAATTTGTGACCACAAAGCCAGCCCCGTAAGAAATATTAAGGGGGATTCTATAAAAGGAGAAAGATGCCAAGAGTGATATAGAACAGAAATTTGCAGGGATAGTCTGTAAAAACTAGGTCTTCACAGGCAATATGATGACAATAAATTCATATTTTTGAAAAATCACTCTCAACGTAAACAGCCTAAACGCTCCCATAAAACGGCACAGGGTTGCAGATTGGATAAAAAAAAAAAAAGGACGCATCCATATGCTGTCCACAAGAGACTCATTTTGAACATAAAGATACAACGAGACTGGAAGTGAAGGGATGGAGATCGAACTTCCGTGGCAACGGACCTCAAGAGAAAGCTGGGATAGCAATTCTTATACCAGACAAATTAGATTTTAAACTAAAGACTGTAGTTAGAAACACAGAAGGACACTCTATCATTCTTAAAGTGTCTATCCAACAAGAAGATCAAAGGATTGTAAATATCTACAACACGAATATGGGAGCAGCTATCTACATAGGCCAACTGTTAACCAAAATAAAGAGTCATATTGATAACAATACATTTAATTGTAGGAGACCTCAATACTCCACTCTCAGCAATAGACAGATCATCTAAGCAGAGAATCAACAAAGACCACTCAGCTCAAGAATGTTTGGGTCAACCAGGAAATCAAAGAAGAACTTAAATAATTCATGGAAACCAATAAGAACGAAAACACATCAGTCTAAAACCTATGGGATACTGCAAAAGCGGTCTTGAAGGGGAAATACATAGCCATCCAAGCCTCACTCAAAAAAATAGAAAAATCACAAATTCACCAACTAACTTTATACCTTAAAGAACTAGAGAGAAAGCAACAATCAATGCCTAAGGCACGCATTAGAAGAGGAATAATTCAGATTAGAGAAGAGATCAATGAATTAGAAACCAGAATCACAGTGGATCACATCAACAAAACTAGAAGCTGGTTCTTTGAAAGAATTAATAAGATCGAAAAACCACTGACCAGACTTATCCAAAAGACAAGAGAAAGGACCCAAATTAATAAAATGAGGAATGAAAGGGGAGACAACATGACTAACACCAAGCAAATAGAAACAATTATTAGAATTTATTATCAACAACTATATGCCAATAAACTGAGCAACATGGAATGAAATGGATACCTTCCTTGAAACCTATAAAATCGCCAGTCTGAAACTGGAAGAAATTGACAACATGAATAGGCCAATAACCAGTAACAAAATTGAAGCAGTGATCAAAAACCTCCCCAAAAACAAGAGTCCAGGGCCTGATGAATTCCCTGGGGAATTCTACCAAACATTCAAAGAAGACATAATACCTATTCTACTGAAGCTGTTTCAAAAAATAGGAACAGAAGGAAAGCTTCCAGACTCATTCTATGAGGCCAGCATTACCTTAATCCCCAAACCAGGCAAAGACCCCATCAAAAAGGAGAATTTCAGACTGATATCCCTGATGAATATGGATCCCCAAATCCTCAACAAAATCCTAGCTAATAGGATCCAACAATACATCAAAAGGATCATCCACTATGACCAAGTGGGATTTGTCCCCGGGATGCAGGTGGGGTACAATATTCACAAATCAATCAATGTAATAGATCACATTAATAAGAGGAGAGAGAAGAACCATATAGTCCTCTCAACTGATGCAGGAAAAGCATTTGACAAAGTAAAGCTTTCTTTCCTGATTAAAACTCTTCAGATTATAGGGATAGAGGGAACATTCCTCAAGTTCATAAAATCCATCTATGAAAAACCCGCAGTGAATATCATCCTCAATGGGGAAAAGCTGAGAGCCTTTCCCTTAAGATCAGGAACACGACAAGGATGCCCACTCTCGCCACTATTCTTCAACATGGTACTAGAAGTCCTAGCAACAGCAATCAGACAACAAAAAGAAAGAAAATATTCAGATTAGCCAAGAAGAAGTCAAATTCTCTCTCTTCGCAGATGACATGATCCTTTCTGTGGAAAACCCAAAAGACTCCACCCCCAAATTACTAGAACTCATACAGCAATTCAGTAATGTGGCAGGATACAGAATCAATGCACAGAAATCACTTGCTTTCTTATACATTAGCAATGCAACTGTAGAAAGAGAAATTAGAAAAACTATTCCATTTATAATAGCACCAAAAACGATAAGATACCTCGGAATAAACCTAACCAAAGAGGTAAAGGATCTATACTCTAGGAACTACAGAGCACTCATGAAAGAAAGTAAAGAAGACACAAAAAGATGGAAAAAAATTCCGTGCTCTTGGATCAGAAGAATAAACATTGTTAAAATGTCTATGCTACCCAGAGCAATCTATACCTTCAATGCCATCCCGATCAAAATTCCAATGACATTTTTCAAAGTGCTGGAACAAACAATCTTAAAATTTGTATGGAATCACAAAAGACCCTGAATCGACAAGGAAATGTTGAAAAAGAATAACAAAGCTGGGGGCATCCCATTGCCCCACTTCAAGCTATATTACAAAGCTGTGATCACCAAGACAGCATGGTACTGGCACAAAAACAGACATATAGACCAATGGAAAAAAATAAAGAGCCCAGATATGGACCCACAACTCTATGGTCAAATAATCTTCGACAAAACAGGGAAAAACATGCAATGGAAAAAAGACAGTCTCTTCAATAAATGGTGCTGGGAAAATTGGACAGCCACATGCAGAAGAATGAAACTCGACCACTTTCTAACACCAAACACAAAGATAAACTCAAAATGGATGAATGACCTCAAGGTGAGACAGGAATCCATCAAAATCCTAGAGGAGAACATAGACAATAACCTCTTGGACATCAGCCACAACTTCTTTCATGATTCATCTCCAACGGCAAGGGAAACAAAAGCAGAAATGAATTTTTGGGACTTCATCAAGATAAAAAGCTTCGCACAGCAAAGGAAACAATCAACAAAACAAAGAGGCAACCCACAGAATGGGAGAAGATATTTGCAAATGACAGTACAGATAAAGGGCTGGTATCCAAGATCTATAAATACTTCTCAAATTCAATGCCCAAAAACCAAATAATCAAATCAAAAAATGGGCAGAAGACATAAACAGACACTTCTCCAAAGACATACAAATGGCTGACAGACACATGAAAACATGTTCATCATCATTAACTATCGGGGAAATTCAAATCAAAACCACATTGAAATACCACCTTACCCCATTTAGAAAGGCAAAAATTGGCAAGGCAAGAAACAACAAATGTTGGAGAGATTGTGGAGAAAGGGGAACCCTCTTACCCTGTTGGTGGGAATGCATGTTGTTACAGCCACTTTGGAAAACAGTGTGGTTGTGCCTCAAAAATTAAAAATAGAGCTACTCTAACCGAGCAAATGCACACCTGGTTATTTACCCCAAAGACACAGATGTAGTGAAAAGAAGGGCCATATGCACCCCTATGTTCATAGCAGCAATGTCCACAATAGCCAAACTGTGGAAAGAGCCGAGATTCCCTTCAAAAGATGGATGGATAAAGAAGATGTGATCCATATATACAATGGAGTATTACTTGGCCATCCGAAAGGATGAATTCCCAACTTTTACATCAACATGGATGGAACTGGAGGAGATTATGCTAAGTGAAATAAGTCATGCAGAGAAAGTCAATTATCATATGGTTTCACTTCTTTGTTGAACATAACGAATAGCATGGAGGACATTAGGAGAAAGAACATGAAAATGAAGGGAGGAAATTGGAGGGAGAGATGAACCATGAGAGACTATGGACTCTGAGAAACCAACTTAGCATTTTAGAGGGGAGGAAGTTGTGTGGATGTGTTAGCCTGGTGACGGGTATTAAGGAGGGCATGTACTTCATGGAGCCCTGGGTGTTATATAAAAACAATGACATGTGGATCACTATATCAAAAACTAATGGTGTATTGTATGGTGACTATTGTAACATAATAAATTAAAATTAGAAAAAAAGAAAAAAAAAGAAGATGTGGTACATATGTAGAATAGAATATTATTCAACCATCAGAAAGGATGAAGCTCAGCATTTGTATCAACATGGATGGATTGAGGGGTTTATGCTCAGTGAAATACGTCAAGCCGAGTAAGTCAATTATCATATATTTATATTTACTCATATATGCAACATAAGGAACAGTGTGGAGTACCTCATGGGAAGGGACGAGAATTCAATGGAAAGAAATCAGACATGGAGACAAATTATGAGAGATTCTGGACTCCGGGAAACAAACTGAGAGTTACAGAATGGACAGGGTTTGGGTGATGTGGTAACCGGGTGTGGGTATTAAGAAAGGAATGTGTTGTGTTGAGTACTGGGTTTTACATGCAGCTAATGAATCATTTAACACTACATCAAAACTAATGATGTACTCTGTGTTGGCTAACTGAACATAATAATAGAAAAAAGAAATAAAGGGCATCCCAACTGTTAAGAAAGAATTAAAACTTTCACTATGTACAAATCACATGATAATATATACATAACCCCTAAAACCTCCACCAAAAGCTACTAGAATGAAAAAATGAATTCAGTAAGTTCATGGGCTATAAAACCAATATACAGCAATCCTTTGCATCTCTATATGCTAATAATGAAGTAACAGGAAGAGATATTAAGAAAAGAGTCCTATTTACAATTACACCAGAAATAATAAAATACTTAGGAATAAAACCAAACAAGTAGATGAAACAACTGTATTCTGAAAACTATAAAACACTGATAAAAAAATAAAAACTACACAAATAATTGGAAAGATATTTTACGTTCATTGATTGGGAGAACGAGTATTGAAAAAATATCCATACTATCCAAAGTAATCTGCAGATTTGATGCAATTTCTATCAAAATCCCAACAGCATTTTTAGCAAAACTAGAAGAAATTATCCTAAATTTGTATGGACCATAAAAGACCCTGAAGAATCAAAACAACCTTGAAAAATAAAAATAAAACTGGAGGAAAAGCAATTCCATATTTTAACCTATGGAATGGGAAAAC
This sequence comes from Callorhinus ursinus, assembly GCF_003265705.2. Lineage (NCBI taxonomy): Eukaryota > Metazoa > Chordata > Mammalia > Carnivora > Otariidae > Callorhinus > Callorhinus ursinus. The sequence continues at coordinate 5,083 of NW_027397492.1, read as the reverse complement.
TTATTGGCAAACGACATATCTGATAAGGGGTTAGTGTTCTAAATGGATAAGAACTAATGAAACTCAACATCCAAAAAACAAATAAATCAGTTAAAAATGGGCAGAAGCATGAACAAACATTTCTCCAGGGAAGACATCCAGATGGCTAACAGACACATGAAAAGTTGTTCAATATCACTCAATATCAGGGAAATACAAATCAAAACTACAATGAGATATCACCGGTAGCTACAGGGAAAGGATTTTAAGGCAGCCCCCCAGACTGAAAACCTGGAGCTGTGGGGGCACACAAGCGAACTGGGGTGGCTGGTGGTTTTAGAAGCACAAAGGGCAGCGACAAGCTTGGACCTGGAAGCCAGGGCTGGGAGTGCTGCTGGGGTGCACAAAACCCAGGACCTTGCGGTTTTAGCAGCACAGACAAAAATGGAGATAGTGTAGCCTGGAGAGCTCACTGAAGAACAAACTGTGATCTCTCTGTTCTGAGGCAGAACGTTGAAAATGGTCTCTTCCGCTCTGACTCTTGGAAGAGACCCAGAAAGCCACCAGAGAAAGCCACAGGGAAAGCTACCAGGGAAAGCGGCCAGAAAACCAAAGCGCCAAATAGCCAGTTTTCATTGAGCCCATCACCACCTCCCACAGGGGGCAGGGCAACTCTGCACAATCAGGGATGCCTGAGTAACACTGTGGCAGGCCCCTCTCTCAGAAGACAGGCTGGGAAAACAAGAGGCTGAAAACAATAAGGTCCCTAGAAAACATGTGCCTCTTGCTTGGGTTGTGGTCAATAATTTGGACTCTGTACATTCCCTCCAGCACCCCTCAACAGAATGCCTAGGAGGAGGAAGCCGCAAAATAGGAAAGACTCAGAGATTGTGACTTCTGCCACAGATTTACAAATGGATACAGATATAACCAAGGTGTTGGAAATGGAATTCAGGATGGCATTGTGAAGACAAGAGCTAGAATGGAGAAATTGATTAATGGCAACATAGAGTCTCTAAGGGCAGTGACGAAAGCTGAACTGGCAGAACTTAAAAATGCTATCAGTGAGATCCAATCTAATCTAGATATTCCAACAGCTAGGGTAAGCGAGGCAGAAGAACAAATTTGTGATCTAGAAGACCGAATGATAGAAAAGAACGAAAAAGAGGAGACCAGGGAAAAACAACTCAAAATGTATGAAAATAGAATCAGAGAAGTAAGTGACACCATGAAATGTTCCAATGTCAGAATTATTAGGATCCCTGAGGGGGTGGAGAGAGAGAGAGGACTAGAAGATATATTTGAGCCAATAAAAAAAAAAATTCCCTCATCTGGGGAATGAAACAAACATTCCTGTCCTAGAGGAAGAGAGGACATGCCCCCATCCAAGATCAAGGAAAACAGGCCAATAACCCAGCATGTAATAATAAAACTTGCAAATCTTAGAACCAAGGACACCATGTTAAGAGAAGTTAGGGGCAAGAGATTCCTCATGTACAGAGGGAGGAACATCAGAATAACGTCAGACGTAATCACAGAGAACTGGCAAACCGGAAAGGCCTGGCAAGACATATTCAGGGTACTAAATGAGAAGAACATGCAGCCAAAAATACTTTATCCAGCAAGGCTGTCATTTAGAATGGATGGAGGGATGCAGAGCTTCCAAGACTGACAGAAACTGAAAGAATAGGTAGGTGACCACTAAGCCGGCCCTGCAAGAAATATTAAAGGGGGTTCTATAAAAGGAGAAAGACCCCAAGAGTGATTTAAAACAGAAATTTACAGGGACAATCTATAAAAACAAGGTCTTCACCCACAACATGATGACAATTAATTCATATCTTTCAATAATCACTCTCAACATGAATGGCCTAAATGCTCCCATAAAATGGCACAGGGTTGGATAAAAAGACAGGACCCATCCATATGCTTTCTACAAGAGACTCATTTTGAACCTAAAGATACATCCAACTGAAAGTAAAGGGATGGAGATCCATCTTCCATGCCAATGGACCTCGGAAGGATGCTGGGGTAGCAATTCTTATATCAGACAAATTAGATTTTAAACTAAGGACTGTAGTTAGAGACACAGAAGGACACTATATCATTCTTTTCTTTTTCCAGCTGTACAATGGGTTGAATTTTATTTATTTGAGATTTTAACAGACAAAAAATATAATTACATGGAAACACCAAGTCACACATCTGCCCAATCTTTTGCAAGTGGGCACAAGTAATGTGGGACAAACAAAGGGATCTTATTTCAAATCTCAGCTTCACTAAGAGCTGGCTGACAGTATATCATTCTTAAAGGGACTACCCAACAAGAAGATCTAACAATTGTAAATATCTATGCCCCCAACTTGGTAGCAACCATTTACATAAGCCGACTGTTAACAAAAATAACGAGTCATATTGATAATACTCCACTCTCAGCAGAAAGTGATCTTAGATCATCTAAGCAGAAAATCAACAAAGAAACAAGAGCTTTGAAGGACACACTGGACCAGATGGACCTCATGGATATATACAGAACATTCCATCCTAAAACAACAGAATACTTATTCTTCTCGAGCGCACACAGAACTTTCTCCAGAAAAGACCACATACTGGGTCACAAATCAGGTCTCAACTGATACCAAAAGACTGAGATTATTCTCTGTATATTTTCAGACCATAATGCTTTAAAACTGGAATTCAATCACAAGAAAAAATTTGGAAGAAATTCAAACACTTGGAAGCTAAAGACCACTGTACTCAAGAATGTTTCGGTCAACCAGAAATCAAAGAAGAACTTAAACAATTCATGGAAACCAATGAGACTGAAAACACATCAGTCCAAAACCTATGGGATACTGCAAAGGCAGTCCAAAGGGGGAAATACATAGTCATCCAAGCCTCACTCAAAAAAAATAGAAAAATCCCAAATTCACCAACTGACTTTACACCTTAAAGAACTAGAGAGAAAGCAACAAATGATGCCTAAGCCATGCATTAGAAGAGAAATAAGTCAGATTAGAGCAGAGATCAATGAATTAGAAACCAGAAACACAGTAGATCAGATCAACAAAACCAGAAGCTGGTTCTTTGAAAGAATTAATAAGATCCATAAACCATTGGCCAGACTTATCCAAAAGACAAGAGAAAGGACCCAAATTAATGAAATGAGGAAGGAAAAGGGAGAGATCACGACTAACACCAGGGAAATAGAATCAATTATAAGAAATTATTATCAACAACAATATGCCAATAAATTAAGCAACCTGGAAGAAATGGATGCCTTCTTGGAAACCTATAAATCCCAAGACTGAAACTGGAAGAAATTGACAACCTGAATAGGCCAATAACCAGTAATGAGATTGAAGCAGTGATCAAAAACTTACCAAAGAACAAGAGTCCAGGGCCTGATGGATTCCCTAGGGAATTCTACCAAACATTCGAAGAAGAAATAATACCTACTCTCCTGAAGCTATTTCAAAAAATAGAAACAGAAGGAAAGTTACCAGACTCATTCTATGAGGCCAGCATTACCTTAATCCCCAAGCCAGGCAAAGACCCCATCAAAAAGGAGAATTTCAGACCGATATCCCTAATGAATATGGATTCCAAAATCCTCAACAAAATCCTAGCTAATAGGATCCAACAATACATGAAAAGGATCATCCACCACGACCAGGTGGGATTTATCCCCGGGATGCAAGGGTGGTTCAACATTCGCAAATCAATCAATGTGATAGAACACCTTACAAAGAGGAGAGAGAAGAACCATATGGTTCTCTCAATGAATGCAGAAATAGCATTTGACAAAATACAGCATCCTTTCCTGATTAAAACTCTTCAGAGTATAGTTATAGAGGGAAGACTCCCCAATTTCTTAAAATCCATCTATGAAAAACACACAGCGAATATCATCTTCAATGGGGAAAGGCTGAGAGACTTTCCCCTAAGATCGGGAATACCTCAAGGATGTCCACTCTCACCACTATTTTTCAAACTAGCAGTAGAAGTCCTAGCAACAGCAATCAGATAACAAAAAGAAACACATGGTATTCAAATTCACAAAGAAGAAGTCAAACTCTCTCTCTTCACAGATGACATGATTCTTTATGTGGAAAACCCGAAAGACTCGACCCCCAAATTACTAGAACTCATACAGCAATTCAGTAATGTGTCAGGATACAAAATCAATGCACAGAAATCAGTTGCTTTCTTATACACTATCAATGTAACTCTAGAAAGAGAAATTAGAGAATCGATTCCATTTACAATAGCACCAAAAACCATCAGATACTTCGGAATAAACATGACCAAAGAGGTAAAAGATCTATAGTCTAGGAACTACAGAACACTCATGAATGAAATTGAAGAAGACACAAAAAGGGAAAAACATTCCATGCTTCTGGATCGGAAGAAGAAACATTGTTAAAATGTCTATGCTACCCAGAGCAATCTATACTGTCAACACCATCCCAATCAAAATTCCAATGACATTTGTCAACGTGCTGGAACAAACAATCCTAAAATTTGTATGGAATGAGAAAAGACCCTGAATCGCCAAGGAGATGTTGAAAAAGAAAAACAAACCTGGGGGCATCATGTTGCCTGATTTCAAGCTATATTACAAAGCCGGGATCACCAAGACAGCATGGTACTGGTACAAAAATACGTATAGACCAATGGAACAGAATAGAGAGCCCAGATAGGGACCCTCATCTCTATGGTCAGATAATCTTCGACCAAGCAGGAAAAAATATGCAATGTAAAAAGGACGGTCTCTTCAATGAATGATGCTGGGAAAATTGGGCAGCTATTTTCAGAAGAATGAAACTTGACCATTCTCTAACAGCATACACAAAGATAAACTCAAAATGGATGAAAGACCTCAATGTGAGACAGGAATTCATCAAAATCTTAGAGTAGAACATAGGCCGTAACCTCTTCGACATCAGCCACAGAAACTTCTTTCAAGATATGTCTCCAAAGGCTAGTGAAACAAAAGCAAAAATGAACTTTTGGGACTTTGTCAAGATAAAAACTTCTGCACAGCAAAGGAAACGGTCAACAAAACAAAGAAGCAGCCCAGAGTGTGAGAGCAGATATTTGC
>NW_027397491.1:0-26923 GCF_003265705.2 Callorhinus ursinus | reverse complement strand
AGTAGTAGTAGTAGTAGTAGTAGTAGTAGTAGTAGTAGTAGTAGTAGAAGTAGTAGTAGTAGTAGTAGTATATCATTGATTTCTGCTCTAATCTTTTATTAGTTCTCTTCCCCTTCTGGATTTAGGCTTTATTTGTTGTTCTTTCTGCAGCTCCTTTAGGTGCAAAGTTAGGTTGTGTAGTTGAGAATTTTCTTACTTCATGAGGAAGGCCTGTATTGCTATGTACTTCCCTCTTAGGACCACCTTTGCCGAATCCCTAAGGTTTTGAACTGCTTTAATTTTCACTTTCTTACATATATGTATTTTTTAAATTCTTTAATTTTCTGGTTGACTCATTCTTTCTTTAGTAGGATGCTCTTTAACCTCGATGTATTTGTGGTTCTTTCAAATTTCTTCTTGTGGTTGACTTCAAGGTTCATAGCATTGTGGTCTGAAAATATGCATGGTAATGATCTCAATATTTTTGTACCGGTTGAGACCTGATTTGTGACCCAGTATGTTATCTGATCTGGAGAATGTTCCATGCCACTAAAAAGGAATGTGTACGCTACTGCTTTAGGATGAAATGCTCTGAATATATCTGTGAAGTCCATCTGTGTCATTCAAAGCTCCTGTTTCCTTGTTGATCTTCTGTTTAGATGCTCTGGCCATTGCTGTGGGTGGGGTGTTAAATTCCCTTACTATTATTGTATTATTAACAATGTGTTTCGTTAATTTTGTTATTAATTGTTTTATATATTTGGCTGCTCTGAATTTAGAGACATAAATATTTACAATTGTTAGATCTTCTTGTTGGATAGAACCCTTTATTATGATATAGCGTCTTTCATCTATTACACTCTTTGCTTTAAAATCTAGTTTGTCTGATGTAAGGATGGCTACCCCAGCTTTCTTTTGATGTCCATTAGCATGATAAATGGTTTTTCACCCCTTCACTTTCAATCTGGAGGTGACTTTGGGCCTAAAATGCATCTCATCTTTTTTTTTATTTAAGATTTTATGTATTTATTTGACAGAGAGAGAGAGAGACAGCGAGAGAGGGAACACAAGCAGGGGGAGTGGGAGAGGGAGAAGCAGGCTTCCCGCCAAGCAGGGAGCTCAATGCAGAGCTCAATCCCAGGACCCTGGTATCATGACCTGAGCTGAAGGCAGACACTTAACGACTGCGCCACCCAGGCGCCCCTAAAATGCATCTCTTCTAAGCAGCATATTGATGGGGTCTTTTTTTTTTCCCTTTTGATACCCAGTGTCTCTTGATTGGAGCATTTAGTCCATTTACCTTCAGAGTAATTATTAAACAATGAATTTAGTGCCATTGTATTACCTATAAAGTCGCTGTTCCTGTAGATTGTTTATTTCTGGTCTTATTAATTTTGGGCTCTCTCTCTGTTCAAAGGATCTCTTTAACATTTCTTACACAGCTGGGTTAGCGTTCATAAATTCCTTTAGTTTTTGTCCATTCTGGAAACTCTAACTCTCTTTCTATTCTGAATGACAGCCTTGCTGGTTAAAATATTCCTGACTGCATATTTTTCTCATTTAGCACATTGAATGTATCATGTCAGTCCTTTCTGGCCTGCCAGGTCTTTGTGGACAGGTCTGCTGCTCACCTTATGTTTCTACCCTTGTAGGTTAAGGACCTCTTCCCCCCCTCCCCACCCCGAGCAGCTTTCAGGAATTTCTCTTTATCTTTGTAATTTTCAAGCTTCACTGTAATAGGTCAAGGTGTTGACTTATTTTTGTTGATTTTGAGGGCTGTGTTCTCTGTGCCACCTGGACTTGAATGCCTGTTTCCTTCACCAGATTAGGGAAGTTCTGAGCTATAATTTATTCAAATTAAACTTCTGTTCTTTTCCACTCATATTCTGTGACTCCTATAATATGGAGTCATATAATATGGAGTCATTAGCATTTCCCTTTATAGAATCACTGAGTTTTTACGTTTACCTTCGTGATCTAATAGTTTTCCTTACCTCTTCTTTTCAGTTTCCTTATTTTCCATCATTTTATCTTCTCTATCACTCATTTGTTCTTCTGCTACCTTCATCCTCATTTTTATGGCCTCCACTTGGGATGCCATCTCAGTAATAGCATTTTTAATTTCAACCTAACTGAATTTTAGTTCTTCTATCTCTACAGTAAGGGATTCTCTTGCATCTATTATGCTTTTCTCAAGCCCACCTAGTATCTTTATAATCGTTGTTTTAAATTCTATTTCAGATAGCTTACTTATATCTGTATTGATTACATCTGTAGTAGTGAGTACTACCTCCTGTGTTTTCTTTTGGGGTGGATTTCTCCATCCCGTCATTTTGTCTAGAAAGGAGAAGAAGAAAGGAAGAGAAAATAACCCACAAACACAAATATAACGATAACAACAGAAAAAAAAAATACTAGATTCTGGGTGTGTTTTGGTTTGCTGATTAAATGAAACTAGATCCCAAATTGAAAAAAGAAGAAAAGAAAGAAAGGAAAGTAAGAAAGAAGAAAGAAAGAAAGAAAGAAAGAAAGAAAGAAAGAAAGAAAGAAAGAAAATACAGTGAAAGAAAACAAAAAGGTGTAAAAATGTATAACGAATATATAAAAATAAAAATTAAAGAATAATTGGACTAAAGAAAATAACTGAAAAAATAATACTAAGAGACTAAAAAACAAAACTACAAGAAATGCTATACACTGTTTTCCCCCATAGCTGAAGCTTTGCAGCCCTCTATGGTCAATAAACTTGATGCCAGCGAGTTCTTTGTTCTGGTCTTCTGAGGAAGAGGCCTGTTGTGCTGATTTTCAGGTGGACTTGCCCTATTGGAAATGCTTCTCCAGCGCACAAAGAGGCAGGGGTCGGTGTATGCAGCTCCAGACTCCACTAAGTGGCACTGTTTTGCTCCCTGAATGCTATCAGCACTAATGGGTGGGATGAATACGGTGGCACCCCACTCTCTAGACCCCGGGCTGAAAATTCATGTCCCCAGTCTTCTGTGAGCCCTCACAGAAAAGAAGTCACTCTTGTCTCCCCGGTTTCCATCAGAACTTTGTGTTCACCCAGCCTGTGACCAAGCATTTTTATTTCCGGCATGTGACTAAGTTTCAAAACTCCAAATTTTCGGACTCCTGAGGCAGGGACCCACCCTGTTCCTCCTTGTGGAAGGGGGCTGGGTTTCTTGCCACACTTCTGCCTTTTGCTGAACCCTTCACAGGAATGCAGTTGCATGACCGTGCAGTGGTTCGCAGTTCATGGCAACAGAGAGCAGAAAGCCGGCATCTAGACTCCCTGTTCTCAGCCAGCTTCCCTACTCCTGTGCTGGGAACATGACTGCACTCATGCGCCACCCTTTCTTCTTGTGACCCCGGGGATCCTAAGGCCACGCTGTCACACCTGGGATTCTACCTCACTTCACCACCTGAGCACCTTTAAGCCAGGAACCTCCCCCACTGTAGCTGGCTTCTAAAAGTTTTGATTCTGTGCTTTGCTGCTTATAATACTTTGTGGTAGCCTCTTTAAGCAGGCTCCCTCCCTGCCGCCGTATCCTCAGCTATATCACACTGGATTCAAGTCTCGTCATTTCCTACCTTCCAAACGGTGGTTGCTTTTCTACTTGTAGATTTGCAGCATTTGTTTTCCAAGACGTCGGATTGATTTCTCAGGTTTTCAGAGTGATTTGATAACTATCTAGTTTTATTTGAGGGAGGAGACAAACCTAAGGTCCCCCTACTCCTCTGCCATCTTAAGTCCTCCTTCTCCCATTTTGTAACTGCATTACTTGTTTCTTTGGGTATTGAGTTTGATAAGTTCTTTATAGATTGTGGATACTAACCCTTTATTAGATATGTCACTTGTGAATATCTTCTCCCATTTTGTATGCTGCCTTTCAGTTTTCTTGATTGTTTCTTTCACTGTGTAGAAACTTCTTATCTTAATGAAGTCCCGTGTTCATTTTTGCTTTTGTTTCCCTTGCCTCCAGTGACATGTTTAGTAAGCAGTTGCTATGAACAAGGTCCAAGAGGTTTCCGACTGTGTTCTCTAGGATTTTGATGGTTCCCTGTCTCACACTTAGGTATTTCATCCGTTTCTAATTTATTTTTTTGTGTGGTGAAGAAAGTGGTCCAGTTTCATTCTTCTGCAATTTGCTGTCCAGTTTTATGAACACCATTTGTTGAAGAGTGCCTTTTTTCATTGGATATTCTTTCCTGCTTTGTGGAAGATTAGTTGACCATATAGATGTGGTTCCATTTCTGGGATTTCTATTCTGTTCCCTTGACCTGTGTGTCTGTTTTTGTGCCAGGGCCATACTGTCTTGATGACTACAGCTTTTGTTGTAAAGCTTAATGTGGAATCTTGATGCCTCCAGCTTTGCTTTTTTTTTTTTTTTTCAGTATTGGTTTGGCTATTTGGGGTTTAGTGTTTCCATATATATTTGAGGACTGTTTGTTCTAGATCTGCAAAAACTGCTGACGGTATTTTGATAGGGATTGCATTAAATGTGTGATAGATGCCTTTGGTACTATAGACATTTTAACAATAGTTGTTCTTCCAATCCATGAGCATGGAAAGTTGTCCATTAATTTGTATCCTCTTCAATATCCTTCATAAGTTTTCTGTAGTTTTCAGAGTACAGATATTTTTCCTCCTTGGTTAGGTTTATTCCTAGGTATCTTATGTTTTTTGATGCAATTGTAAACGGGACTGATTCCTTGTTTTCTTGTACTGCTGCTGCATTATTGTGGATAGAAATGCAACAGATTTCTGTACATTGATTTTATATCCTGCAACTTTAATGAATTCATGTACTAGTTCTAGCGATTTTTTTTTTGTACGAGTCTTTCAAGTTTTCTACCTAGAGAACCATGTCTTCTGCATATAGTGTACGTTTGACTTCTTCCTTGCCATTTGGATGCCTTTTGTTTCTTGTTGTTGTCTGATTATTGAGGCTAAGACTTCCAGTAATATGTTCAATAGTAACGGTGACAGTGGATATCCTTGTCTTGTTCCTGAACATAGAGGATATGCTCTCAGTTTTTCCCCATTGAGGATGATATTACCCGTGTGTTTTTCATATATGTCCTTTATGATGTTAAGGTATATTCTATCTATCCATACTTTGTTGTGGGTTTTTATCCAGAATGGATGCTGTATTTTGTCAAATGCTTTTTTGGCATCTATTGAGAGAATCATAAGATTCTTACCCTTTCTTGTATTAAAGTGATGTATCACCTTGATTGATTTGTGACTGTTGAACCATCCTTGCAACCCAGGAATAAACCCCACTTGATTATAGTTTATGTATTTTTTTTTCATGTATTGCTTGATTCTGCTTCCCAGTACCTTGTGGAGAGTTTTTGTGTCTATGTTCAGCAGGAAATTTTGTCTGTAATTCTCCTTTTCAGTGGGATCTTTGTATGGTTTTGTGATCAATGCAATGCTAGCCCTGTAGAAGGAGTTTGGAAGTTTTTCTTCCTTTTCTATTTTTTGAAATAGTTTGAGAAGAATAGGTATTAACTCTTCTTTAAATGTTTGCTAGAATTGCTCTGGGAAGCCATTTGGCCTTGCAATTTTATTTGTTGGGAGATTTTTGATTAATGATTCGATTTCTATGCTGGTTACCGGTTGATTCAAATTTTCCACTTCCTCTTTCAGTTTGGTACTTTGTAAGCTTCTAGGCGTTTGTCCATTTCTTCCAAATTGCCCAGTTTGCTGGCATAATACTTTTCTTAACATTCCCTTATGGTTATTTGTATTTCTGTGGTGTTGTTTATGATCTCTCCTCTTTCATTCGTGATTTTGTTTATTTGTGTTCTTTTATTTTAGTTAAACCCTGCTAGGGATTTATCAATTTTATTAATTCTTTGGATAAACCAGCTCTTAGTTTCGTTGACCTTTTCTACTTTTTTTTCTTTTGTTTGTTTCTATATTGTTCATTTTTGCTCTAATCTTTATTTTTACCCTTCTTGGTTTTAGGCTTTAATTGGAGTTCCTTTTCTAGTGGCTATAGGTGTAAGGTTAAATTGTATATTTGAGACTTGCTTCTTGAGGTAGGCCTGCATTGCAATATACTCCCCTCTTAGGACTGCCTTTGCCACATCCCAAAGGTTCTGTATTGTTGTGTTTTCATTTTCACTTGTTTCCATGTATTTTTTACTTTGTCTTCAATTTCCTGATTAACCCATTCATTCTTTAATAAGATGTTCCTTAACCTCAATGTATTTGTGATCTTTCCAAATGTTTTTCTTGTGTTTGGCTTCATGTTTTATAGCATTTTCTTGTCTGAAAATATGCATGGTACTGACATCAATCTTTTTGTACTTGTTAAGGGTTGTTTTGTGATCTAGTATGTGATCTTTTCTGGAGAAGGTTCCATGTGCACTCAAAACAATGTGCTTTGTGCTGCTTTATCATGAAATGCTCTGAATATATCTGTTAAGTCCATCTGGTACAGTGAGTCATTCAAAGAGATTGTTTCCTTATTGATTTTCTGGTTAGATGATCTGTCCATCAATGTAAGTGGGGTGTTCAAGTCCCCTACTATTATTATATGATTATCAATGAGTTTCCTCATGTTTCTTATTAAGCAAGTTTTTGGGTGCTCCCAAGTTAGGGGTCAAAAATATTTACCATTGTTAGATCTTCTTGATGAATAAACCTTTTGTTTGTTATGTAATTCCTTTCTTCATCACTTTTTACAGTCCTTGTTTTGAAATCTCATTTGTCTGATGTAAGTATAGCTACTCCACCTTTCTTTTGATGTCCATTAGCATGAAAGATGGTTCTCCATCATCTCACATTCAATATGCAGGTGTCTTTAGTCCTAAAATGAGTCTCTTGTAGGTAGCGTATAGATGGGATTGCTCTTTTATCCATTCTCATACCCTATGCCTTTTGTTTGGAGCGTATAGTCCATTTACATTACAGCCATTACTGATAGATATCAATTTAGTGCAACTGTGTTACCTTTAAAGTTGGTGTTTCCGGTTATGTTCTCTGTTTCTTTGTAGTCTCTACTGCTTTTGGTCTTTTTCTCCCCCACTCAATGAGTTCCCTTTAATATTTCTTGCAGGGCTGGTTTATTGGTCACAAACTCTTATAGTTTTTGCTTGTTTGGGAAACTGTCTCTCCTTCTATTCTGAATGACAGCCTTACTGGATAAAATATTTTTGGCTTCATATTTTTCCCATCCAGCAGTTTGAATATATCCTGCCACTTTTCTCTGGCCTGCCAAGTTTCCTTGGTCAGATCTGTTGCAAACCTGATCTCTCTTCCATTATAGGCTATGTCCTCTTTTTTTTCCCCCCTTGCTGGTGTCAGGATTCTTTACTTTTCCGTGTATTTTGTGAATTTGATTATGATATATCTTGGTGATGGCCAGTTTTTGTTGAATTTATTGGGTGTTCTCTGTACTTCGTTGGATTTTAATGTCTGTGTCCTTCCAAAAATTAGGGACGTTTTCACCTATAACTTTTCCAATGAACCTTCTGCCCCTTTCTCTCTCTCTACACCTTCTGGGATTCCTATGACATGAATGTTATGCTTTAATGAGTCGCTGAGTTCCCTAAGTCTACAAGTATGATCTGATATATTTCTTCAACTCTTCTTTTCAGCTTCACTGTTTTCCGTAATTTTATCTTCTATATCATTACTTCCTCTGCTCCATGTATTCTTGTTGTCATGGCATGCACTTGGGTTTGCATCTCAGTTATAGCATTTTAATTTCAGCCTAAGTAGTTTTTAGTTCTTTTTGTCTCTGCCATAAGGGTTCTTTAGTTCCTTCTATGTATTTTTTAAGCCTAGCTAGTATCCTTAAAATTGTTGTTTTATATTTATTTATTTGTTTTTTTATTATGTTCAATTGGCCACTCTGTAATACATCATTAGTTTTTGATGTAGTGTTCAATGATTCATTAGTTGCATATAACACTCAGTGCTCATCACATCACATGCTCTCCTTAATGCCCATAACCCAGTTATCCCATCCCCCCACCTACTTCCCTTTTCACCACCGTCATTTTGTTTCTCAGAGTCAAGAGTCTCTCATGGTTTGTCTCCCTCTCTGATGGAGTGAATTCTTCTATCTTGAAATTATGGAGGTTTAAAAAGAAAATGGAAAAAAGAGAATTAAAAACAATTAAAATTTAAAAAATTAAATAAAACTAACACTGAGGAGGGGAGAAGCAAGATGGTAAAAGAATAAAGGACTCCGTATCAACTGGTCCCCTGAATTCATCTTGGATATCTACCAAACCATTCTAAACACCGACGTAATCAGCCTGAGATGTAAGAATATGTATCTGTATCTCTACAGGCAGAAAAGCATTGTTCCTAACAAAGCAGGAAGGGTGGAGTCATGAATTTGTGGGGAGATATCAGCAGATAAAAAGAAGGGGGAGGAAGCCTCTACAAGCTGGCTCCTGGAAAGTGATACAACACCAGAGCACAAAAGCTTAACGCTTAGAAATCTGCCCTAGGGAGCGATATCCCTTTATGAAAGGGGCTCTGGAAATGAAAAGGTAGGATACTATGTAGAACATTGTGGTCTCAGGATATCAGAAGCCTCAGCCAAAGGGGTTTCCTGGACCGTCAGAGTACCTGAGCAGTGGATCCAGGAAACCAGATATGGGCAGTGAGCCCAGGAAGGGTCTCTCAGCTCCGATAGCCATAAACAGCAAGCCAGGCCAGTTGAGAATCTCTCTTCTCTTGGAAGCCTAAAAAAATCCAGAGCCAGGGCCAGGGACCAAACAAAACTCACAGAGAGGTAGCCAGCAGGAGAGGGCTCTAGAGCAGCTCCTAGCCAGTATCCAGGAGCTGCGGGTGAATGTGAGTGCCTGCATCTGCTCATGGTTTTAGAAGTACAAAGAGCAGGAACACTCTCCGGCACCTGGGATGACCTCTGAGAGAGTCATTGTGAGAGTGCACCATGGGAGGCCGCGGTTTTCGGCAGCACATACAGAAACAAAAACTGTTTGTCCTGTAGGGTTTAGTGAAGAGAGCAGACTGCAATTTCTCTGCTCTAGGCCACAGGTTTGGCTTCAGCCACTTTTGCTCTGACCCTCCAAAGAGCCTCAGAAAGCTACCAGTGAACAAAAGCTCAAAAGACTGGTTTCCACTGAGGCCATCCCCATGACAGTGGGCAAGGCATCCCTGCCCAATCAGGCTTGCCTGAGAAACAGGGCACTAGGCCCCACCCCCAGAAGACAGGCTGGAAGAACAAGAGGACAACAACCCTGGGGACCCCATAAGACTGTAAAATCCCAATACCAGAAGAAAATAGAATATTGAGCTCTAGGCATTGCCTCAAGACTTGTTTATATTTCAGATTGAACTCCATTTTTTCTTTTTATTCATTGTCTTATGCTTCCTCTCTATATTATTTTTTTTACATTTTTTCTTATTTCAACTAGATGTTTAATATAACAGCCTATATTTCATAGGAACATTTTAATTTTTACTTTTTCACACTTATATTTTTATACATATATACTTCAGTGTAGTCTTTTCTCCTATTCAATTATATATATATATATTATATATAATACATATGTATTATATAATATATAAAATGTATATATATATTATATAATATAATATATATATACAATTTACTTTCCCTGTAATTTTGGGAAATAATGTCTTCTAACAAACAGACCAAAATACACCCAGGAACAGCTGAAACACACTACTTTTTCCCCACTGAGAGGTTATAGACAACTTCCCCTCACCACCCTTTTAAAATTTTTTTAAATTTATTAATTTTATAAATTTTATTCTTGTCTTTCATTTTGGCTTTGCTGTTTTGGAGGTGGCTTCAGACCGCTCTAGATTTTCCTACAGTATGACTTGCTTGGGTCGTGTTTGATATTTTGGACTTTACATTCCCTCAATCATCCCTCAAATGAATGACTAGGAGGAGGAAATCCCAACAAAGAAAGAACCAGAGATAATGTCCTCTGCCACAGACCAAATGGTCATGGATATAAGCAAAATGTCAGACATAGACTTCAGGGTAGCAATTATGAAGTCAATAGCTAGGAATGAGAAAAGCGTTAGTGATAATACAGAATCTTTAAGGGAAAAATGAGATCTAATCAGGCTGAACTTAAAAATGCTATGAATGAGATGCAGTCTAAACTGGATACTCTAACAGCCAGGGTAAATGAGTCAGAAGAACAGATTAGTGATGTAGAATTAAGCTGTGAGAAATGAAGGAAACCAAGAAGGGTAGGTATAGGCAGCCTGTATGAAGCCCATGAGAACAGACTTAGAGAGATCAGTGATACCATGAATTGTTCCAGTGTCAGAATTATTGGGATCCCAGAAGGGGTGGAAAGAGAGGGGGGACTAGAAGGTATATTTAAGCAAATCATAGCTGAGAACTTCCCTAATCTGGGGAAGGAAACAAGCATTCATATCTAAGAGGCAGAGAGGACTCCTCCCAGGATCAATAAAAATAGACCAACACCCCGGCATATAATACTGAAACTTGCACATCTTACAGCCAATGAATCTAACCTGAGAGCAGCTAGGTGGAAGAGATTTGTTACGTATGGAAGGGGGAACATCAGAATAACATCAGACAGGTCCTTGGAGACTTAGTAAGACAGGAAAGGCTGGCAAGATATGTTCAGGGTACTATATGAGAAGAACATGCAGCCAAGAATACTTTATCCAGCAAGACTGTCTTTCAGAATGGACGGAGAGCCAAAGAGCTTCCAAGAACAGCAGAAACTGAAAGAATATGTGACCAGCAATCCAGCCCTGCAAGAAATATTAAGGGACATTTTATAAAAGAAGAAAGACCCCAAGAGTAATATAGAAAAGAAAGGATCAGAGAAGATCTACAGAAACAGGGACTTTACAGGCAATACAATGGCACTAAATTCATATATTTCAATAGTTACTCTGAATGTAAATGGGTTGAATGCTCCCATCAAGAGACACTGGGTTTTAGATTGGATAGAAAAGCAGGACCCATCTATATGCTGTCAACAAGAGACTTGTTTTGAACCTACTGACACTTCCAGATGGAAAGTGAGGGGATGGAGAACAATTTACCATGCCAAAGTACCACAAAAGAAAGCTGGGGTAGCAATTCTCATATCAGACAAATTAGATTTTAATCCCAAGACTGTAGTAAGAGATGTGGAACTACACTAACTCATATTAAAGGGTTTATCCAACAAGAAAATCTAATAATTGTATCTATATCCCCAAAATGGGAGCAAGTAATTACATAAACCAACTATTAACCAAAATTAAGAATCATATTGATAATAATACCTTAAGAGTAGGAGAACTCAACACTCTACTCTCAGCAATGGAAAGATCATCTAAGCAGAAGATCAAAGAAGAAACAAGAGGTTTGAATAACACATTTGACCAGATGGACTTTGTAGATGTATAGGGAACATTACACCCTAAAACAATAGAATACTCATTTTTCTCGAGTGTACACAGACCCTTCTGCAGAATAGACCATGAACTGGGTCACAAATCAGATCGCAACTGATATCAAAAGATTGAGATTATTCCCTGCATGTTATCAGAGCACAAGGCTTTTACTTTATTTTTATTTCTTAATTTTTTTTCTTTTATTTTTTTGCTTTATTATGTTATGTTATTCACTATACAGTACATAATTAGCTTTTGATGTAGAGTTCTATGATTCATTGTTTTCATATAACACCCAGTGTTTCATGCAATATGTGTCCTCCTTAATACCCATCACCAGGCTAACCAATCCCCCATCACCCTCTCGTCTAAAACCCTGTTTGTTTCTCAGAGTCCATAGTCTCTCATGGTTGGACTCCCCCTCTGATTTCCTCCCTTCATTTTTCCCTTCCTTCTCTTGATGTCCTCCATGCTATTCCTTATGTTCCACAAATAAGTGAAACCATGTGATAATTGACTTTCTCTGGTTGACTTATTTCACTTACCATAATCTCTGCAGTACCATCCATGTTGATGTAAAGTTGGGTATTCATCCTTTCTGATGGCTGAGTAATATTCCATTGTATATATGGACCATATCTTCTTTATCCATTGGTCTGTTGAAGGGTATCTTGGCTCTTTCCACAGGTTTGGTATTGTGAACATTGCTGCTATGAACATTGGGGTGCATATGGCCCTTCTTTTCATTACATCTGCATCTTTGAGCACAATGTTTATAAATGGAACTCAATCACAAGAAAAAATTTGGAAAGAATTCAAACACTTGGAAGCTAAAGACCATCCTGTTAAAGAATGATTGTGCTAACCAGGAAATTAAAGAACTTAAACAATTAATGGAAACTAATGAGAATGAAAACACGTCGGTCCAAAACCTATGAGATACTGCAAAGGAATTCCTAAGGGGGAAGTACATAGCCATCCAAGCTTCTCTCAAAAAATTATAAAAATCCCAAGTGCATAAGCTAACCTTACACCCAAAGGACCTGGAGAAAGATCAGTAAATAAAACCAAAACCAAGCATGAGGAGAGAAATGCTACAGGTTAAAACAGAAATCAATGAAATAGAAACCAGAAGAACAGTAGAACAGTTTAAAGAAACTAGAAGCCAGTTCTTTGACACAATTAATAATATTAATAAGCCTCAGGCTAGGATTATCCAAAAGAACAGGGAAAGGAATCAAATCAATAAAATCATGAATGAAAGGGAAGAGATCATGACTAACACCAAGGACATATAAACAATTATTAGAAATTATTACCAGCAAATATATGCCAACTAATTAAGCAACCTGGAAGAAATGGATGCATTCTTGGAAAATTATAAAGTGCCAAGACAGGATCATGAAGAAATAGAAAATCTGAATAGACCAATAACCAGTAAGGAAATTGAAGCAGTAGTCAACTACTTTCCAAAAAGCAAGAGTCCAGTGCCAGACAGCTTCCCAGGGGAATTCTACCAACCACTGAAAGAAGAAATCATACCTATTCTACCGAAGCTCTTACAAAAAATAGAAACAGAAGGAAAACTTCCAAACTCATTCTATGAGGTCAGCGTTACCCTGATCCTCAAACCAGGCAAATGCCCCATCAAAAAGGAGAATTACAGACCCATATCTCTGATGAACATGGATGCCAAAATACTCAATAGGATGCTAGCCAATAGGATCCAACAGTACATTAAAAGGATTATGCAACAAGACCAGATGGGATTTATTCCTGAGATGCAAGGGTGGTTCAACATTTGAAAATCAATGAGATAGAGCACATTAATAAACAAACAAACAAACAAAAACAAGAACCATATGATCCTCTAATTGATGCAGAAAAACCATTTGACACATTACAACAATTTTTCTGATTAAAACTCTTCAGAGTGTAAGGATAGAGAGAATATACCTCAATATCATAAAATTCATCTATGCAAAGCCCACAGTCAATATCATTATCAAAGGGGAAAAGCTGAGATCTTTTCCCTTAAGGTCAGAGACAAGACAGGGATGCTCATTGTCACACTTAGTGTTCAATATAGTACTAGAAGTAATCACATCAGCAATCCAACATCAAAAAGAAATGAAAGGCATTCAAATTGGCAAAGAAGAATTCAAACTCTCTCTCTTCGCAGATGACATGATACTTTATGTGGAAAACCCAACGCACTCCACCCCTAAATTCCTAGAACTCATACAGCAATTTAGCAACGTGGCAGGATACAAAATCAATGCACAGAAATCAGTTGCTTTCCTATACACTAACAAAGTAACCATAGAAAGAGCAAATAAGGAATCGATTCCATTTACAATAGCACCAAAAACCATAAGACCTAAGAATAAACTTAACCAAAGAGGTAAAGGATTTATACCCTGGAAACTACAGAACACTTATGATGGAAACTGAGGAAGACAGAGAGAGATAGAAAAACATTCCTTGCTCATGGATTGAAAGAATAAACATTGTATAATTTTTTGTGCTGCCCAGAGCAATGTATTTTCAATGTCATCCCTATTAAAATAACATTGTTATTTTTCAAGGAGCTGGAACAAACAATCTTAAAATTTATATGGAACCATAAAAGACCCCAAATCGCCAAAGAAATGTTGAAAAAGAAAAACAAAGTTGGGAACATCATGTTACTTAAATTCAAGGTATATTACAAAGCTGTGATCATCAAGACAGCATGGAATTGGCACAAAAACAGACACATAGATCAACGGAACAGCATAGAGAGCCAAGAAATGGACCCTCAAGTCTATGGTCAGCTAATCATCAACAATTTAGGAAAGAATATCCAATGGAAAAAAGACAGTCTCTTCAATAATTGTTGCTGGGATAATTGGACAGCCAAATGCAGAAGAATGAAAGTGGACTATTCTTTCACACAATGCACAAATATAAACTCAAAATGGATGAAAGACCTCAGTGTGAGACAGGAATCGATCAAAAGCCTAGAGAAGAACAGAGGTAGGAACCTCTTCAACATTGGTCACAGAAAGTTCTTTCAAGACACATCTCAAAAGGTAAGGTAAACAAAAGCAAAAATGAACTTTTGGGACTTCAACAAGATAAAAAGCTTCTGCAGTGCAAAAGAAACAGTCAACAAGACTATGAGCCACACCATGGAATGGGAGAAAATATTTGCAAATGACATTAAAGATAAAGTGCTGGTATCCAAGATCTGTAAAGAACTTCTCCAATTCAACACACACACACACACACAAAAACAAGTAATCCAGTCAAGAAATTGGCAGAAGACATGAACAGACACTTCTCCAAAGAAAACAAACAAATAGCTAACAGACACATGAACAAATGTTCAACATCACAAGAAACTGGGGAAGTACAAATCAATACCACAATGATATACCACCTCATACCAGTTAGAATGGCTAAAATTAACAGGATAGGAAACAACAAATGTTGGCGAGGATGTGGAGAAAGGGGAACCCTCTTACACTGTTGGTGAGAATGCAAGTTGCTACAGTCACTCTGGAAAACAGTATCGAGGTTCCTCAAGATGTTAAATATAGAGCTACCCTTCAACCCAGCAATTGCACTACAGATATTTACCCCAAAGATACAGATATAAAGAAGGGGCACGTGCACCCCAATGTTCATACAGCAAAGTCCATCTTATCCAAATGGTGGAAATAGCTGAGATATCCTTCAACAGCTGAGTGGATAGGGAAGATGTGGTACAGAGAGGGAAAAGATGGTGGAGGAGTAGGGGACCCTACTCCAACCGGTCCCAGGAATTGAGTTGAATATCTACCAGACCACTAAGAACACCCACAAAATCAGCCAGAGATGTAAGAAGATAGATCTGGATCTCTACAAACACAACTTCCCAGGTGGTTGGTTTTGAGGTTTGAAGCGGTGAGCCGTGATTCTGAGCTCAGAAGGATTGACAGAAAGGGGAGGGAGCCGAGCCATCAGGATCCTGCACTGCCAGTGGTCCAAAGTCTCCTGCGCTGGGGATGGGGCACAGACTCACAGAGCAGTAGTGATGGAGAAAGGACTTTACGGTAGCCCCCTGGATGGAAACCCGGAGTGGCAGGGCTGAGCATGCAAACTGGGGGTGGCTGGAGGTTTTAGAAGCATAAAGGGCAGAGACATGCCCCAACCTGGAGGCAAGGACTGGGAGCGCTGCTGAAGGGTGCACAGCCCAGGAAGCCACAGTTTATAGCAGCACAGACAGAAACGGAGTTAGTGGGGCCTGGAAAGCTCACTGAAGAACAAACTGCAATCTCTCTGCTCTGAGGCAGAGGGTTGGAAACGATCTTTTCTACTCTGGCTCTCAGAAGAGACACAGAAAGCCGAAAGAGACAAAAGCCACCAGAGCCCTGTTTCTACTGAGCCTATCCCCCACCACAGTGGGCAGGGCACTCTGCCCAAACAAGGTTGCCTGAGTAACAGCTTCGCAGGCTCCTACCCCAGAAGACAGGCTGGGAAAACAAGAGGCCAGCAACCCTAAGGTCCCTAGAAAACAGGTGCATCTTGCTTGGTTTGTGGTCAATAATTGGGACTCTGTACATTCCCTCAACCACCCCTCAACAGAATGCCTAGGAGGAGTAACCACCAAAATAGGAAAGAATCAGAGACTATGACTTATGCCACTGATTTACAAATGGATTCAGGTATAACCAAGATGTCGGAGATGGAATTCAGGCTAGCAATTGTGAAGATGATAGCTAAAATGGAGAAATCGATTAATGGCAACATAGAGTCTCTAGGGGCAGAAATGAAAGCTGAATTGGCAGAACTTAAAAATGTTTTCAATGAGATCCAATCTAATTAGATACTCTAACAGCTAGGGTAGGCAAGGCAGAAGAACGAATTAGAGGACCAAATAATAGAAAAGAAGGAAAAAAAGAAAGGCAGGGAAAAACAACTCAAAATCCATTAAAATAGAAACAGAGAAATAAGTGAAACCATGAAACGTTCCAATGTCAGGATTATTGCAAACCCTGAGCGGGTGGAGAGAGAAAAAGGACTAAAAGATATATTTGAGCAAAACGTACCTGAGAACTTCCCTAATCTGGGGAATGAGACAAACATTCCTGTCCTAGAGGAAGAGAGGACCCCTCCCAAGATCAAGGAAAACTGGCCAACACCCCAGCATACAATAGTAAAGCTTGCAAATCTTAGAACCAAGGAAACCATCTTAAGGGAAGTTAGGGGCAAGAGATTCATTACATACAGAGGGAGGAACATCAGAATAACGTCAGACCTATCCACAGAGATCTGGCAAGCCAGAAAGGCCTGGTAAGACATATTCAGGGTACTAAATGAGAAGAACATGCAGCCAAGAATACTTAATCTGGCAAGGCTGTCATTTAGAATGGATGGAGAGATACAGAGCTTCCAAGACTGGCACAAAATGAAAGAATTTGTGACCACAAAGCCAGCCCCGTAAGAAATATTAAGGGGGATTCTATAAAAGGAGAAAGATGCCAAGAGTGATATAGAACAGAAATTTGCAGGGATAGTCTGTAAAAACTAGGTCTTCACAGGCAATATGATGACAATAAATTCATATTTTTGAAAAATCACTCTCAACGTAAACAGCCTAAACGCTCCCATAAAACGGCACAGGGTTGCAGATTGGATAAAAAAAAAAAAAAGGACGCATCCATATGCTGTCCACAAGAGACTCATTTTGAACATAAAGATACAACGAGACTGGAAGTGAAGGGATGGAGATCGAACTTCCGTGGCAACGGACCTCAAGAGAAAGCTGGGATAGCAATTCTTATACCAGACAAATTAGATTTTAAACTAAAGACTGTAGTTAGAAACACAGAAGGACACTCTATCATTCTTAAAGTGTCTATCCAACAAGAAGATCAAAGGATTGTAAATATCTACAACACGAATATGGGAGCAGCTATCTACATAGGCCAACTGTTAACCAAAATAAAGAGTCATATTGATAACAATACATTTAATTGTAGGAGACCTCAATACTCCACTCTCAGCAATAGACAGATCATCTAAGCAGAGAATCAACAAAGACCACTCAGCTCAAGAATGTTTGGGTCAACCAGGAAATCAAAGAAGAACTTAAATAATTCATGGAAACCAATAAGAACGAAAACACATCAGTCTAAAACCTATGGGATACTGCAAAAGCGGTCTTGAAGGGGAAATACATAGCCATCCAAGCCTCACTCAAAAAAATAGAAAAATCACAAATTCACCAACTAACTTTATACCTTAAAGAACTAGAGAGAAAGCAACAATCAATGCCTAAGGCACGCATTAGAAGAGGAATAATTCAGATTAGAGAAGAGATCAATGAATTAGAAACCAGAATCACAGTGGATCACATCAACAAAACTAGAAGCTGGTTCTTTGAAAGAATTAATAAGATCGAAAAACCACTGACCAGACTTATCCAAAAGACAAGAGAAAGGACCCAAATTAATAAAATGAGGAATGAAAGGGGAGACAACATGACTAACACCAAGCAAATAGAAACAATTATTAGAATTTATTATCAACAACTATATGCCAATAAACTGAGCAACATGGAATGAAATGGATACCTTCCTTGAAACCTATAAAATCGCCAGTCTGAAACTGGAAGAAATTGACAACATGAATAGGCCAATAACCAGTAACAAAATTGAAGCAGTGATCAAAAACCTCCCCAAAAACAAGAGTCCAGGGCCTGATGAATTCCCTGGGGAATTCTACCAAACATTCAAAGAAGACATAATACCTATTCTACTGAAGCTGTTTCAAAAAATAGGAACAGAAGGAAAGCTTCCAGACTCATTCTATGAGGCCAGCATTACCTTAATCCCCAAACCAGGCAAAGACCCCATCAAAAAGGAGAATTTCAGACTGATATCCCTGATGAATATGGATCCCCAAATCCTCAACAAAATCCTAGCTAATAGGATCCAACAATACATCAAAAGGATCATCCACTATGACCAAGTGGGATTTGTCCCCGGGATGCAGGTGGGGTACAATATTCACAAATCAATCAATGTAATAGATCACATTAATAAGAGGAGAGAGAAGAACCATATAGTCCTCTCAACTGATGCAGGAAAAGCATTTGACAAAGTAAAGCTTTCTTTCCTGATTAAAACTCTTCAGATTATAGGGATAGAGGGAACATTCCTCAAGTTCATAAAATCCATCTATGAAAAACCCGCAGTGAATATCATCCTCAATGGGGAAAAGCTGAGAGCCTTTCCCTTAAGATCAGGAACACGACAAGGATGCCCACTCTCGCCACTATTCTTCAACATGGTACTAGAAGTCCTAGCAACAGCAATCAGACAACAAAAAGAAAGAAAATATTCAGATTAGCCAAGAAGAAGTCAAATTCTCTCTCTTCGCAGATGACATGATCCTTTCTGTGGAAAACCCAAAAGACTCCACCCCCAAATTACTAGAACTCATACAGCAATTCAGTAATGTGGCAGGATACAGAATCAATGCACAGAAATCACTTGCTTTCTTATACATTAGCAATGCAACTGTAGAAAGAGAAATTAGAAAAACTATTCCATTTATAATAGCACCAAAAACGATAAGATACCTCGGAATAAACCTAACCAAAGAGGTAAAGGATCTATACTCTAGGAACTACAGAGCACTCATGAAAGAAAGTAAAGAAGACACAAAAAGATGGAAAAAAATTCCGTGCTCTTGGATCAGAAGAATAAACATTGTTAAAATGTCTATGCTACCCAGAGCAATCTATACCTTCAATGCCATCCCGATCAAAATTCCAATGACATTTTTCAAAGTGCTGGAACAAACAATCTTAAAATTTGTATGGAATCACAAAAGACCCTGAATCGACAAGGAAATGTTGAAAAAGAATAACAAAGCTGGGGGCATCCCATTGCCCCACTTCAAGCTATATTACAAAGCTGTGATCACCAAGACAGCATGGTACTGGCACAAAAACAGACATATAGACCAATGGAAAAAAATAAAGAGCCCAGATATGGACCCACAACTCTATGGTCAAATAATCTTCGACAAAACAGGGAAAAACATGCAATGGAAAAAAGACAGTCTCTTCAATAAATGGTGCTGGGAAAATTGGACAGCCACATGCAGAAGAATGAAACTCGACCACTTTCTAACACCAAACACAAAGATAAACTCAAAATGGATGAATGACCTCAAGGTGAGACAGGAATCCATCAAAATCCTAGAGGAGAACATAGACAATAACCTCTTGGACATCAGCCACAACTTCTTTCATGATTCATCTCCAACGGCAAGGGAAACAAAAGCAGAAATGAATTTTTGGGACTTCATCAAGATAAAAAGCTTCGCACAGCAAAGGAAACAGTCAACAAAACAAAGAGGCAACCCACAGAATGGGAGAAGATATTTGCAAATGACAGTGCAGATAAAGGGCTGGTATCCAAGATCTATAAATACTTCTCAAATTCAATGCCCAAAAACCAAATAATCAAATCAAAAAATGGGCAGAAGACATAAACAGACACTTCTCCAAAGACATACAAATGGCTAACAGACACATGAAAACATGTTCATCATCATTAACTATCGGGGAAATTCAAATCAAAACCACATTGAAATACCACCTTACCCCATTTAGAAAGGCAAAAATTGGCAAGGCAAGAAACAACAAATGTTGGAGAGATTGTGGAGAAAGGGGAACCCTCTTACCCTGTTGGTGGGAATGCATGTTGTTACAGCCACTTTGGAAAACAGTGTGGTTGTGCCTCAAAAATTAAAAATAGAGCTACTCTAACCGAGCAAATGCACACCTGGTTATTTACCCCAAAGACACAGATGTAGTGAAAAGAAGGGCCATATGCACCCCTATGTTCATAGCAGCAATGTCCACAATAGCCAAACTGTGGAAAGAGCCGAGATTCCCTTCAAAAGATGGATGGATAAAGAAGATGTGATCCATATATACAATGGAGTATTACTTGGCCATCCGAAAGGATGAATTCCCAACTTTTACATCAACATGGATGGAACTGGAGGAGATTATGCTAAGTGAAATAAGTCATGCAGAGAAAGTCAATTATCATATGGTTTCACTTCTTTGTTGAACATAACGAATAGCATGGAGGACATTAGGAGAAAGAACATGAAAATGAAGGGGGGAAATTGGAGGGAGAGATGAACCATGAGAGACTATGGACTCTGAGAAACCAACTTAGCATTTTAAAGGGGAGGGAGTTGTGTGGATGTGTTAGCCTGGTGACGGGTATTAAGGAGGGCATGTACTTCATGGAGCCCTGGGTGTTATATAAAAACAATGACATGTGGATCACTATATCAAAAACTAATGGTGTATTGTATGGTGACTATTGTAACATAATAAATTAAAATTAGAAAAAAAGAAAAAAAAAGAAGATGTGGTACATATGTAGAATAGAATATTATTCAACCATCAGAAAGGATGAAGCTCAGCATTTGTATCAACATGGATGGATTGAGGGTTTTATGCTCAGTGAAATACGTCAAGCCGAGTAAGTCAATTATCATATATTTATATTTACTCATATATGCAACATAAGGAACAGTGTGGAGTACCTCATGGGAAGGGACGAGAATTCAATGGAAAGAAATCAGACATGGAGACAAATTATGAGAAATTCTGGACTCCGGGAAACAAACTGAGAGTTACAGAATGGACAGGGTTTGGGTGATGTGGTAACCGGGTGTGGGTATTAAGAAAGGAATGTGTTGTGTTGAGTACTGGGTTTTACATACAGCTAATGAATCATTTAACACTACATCAAAACTAATGATGTACTCTGTGTTGGCTAACTGAACATAATAATAGAAAAAAGAAATAAAGGGCATCCCAACTGTTAAGAAAGAATTAAAACTTTCACTATGTAGAAATCACATGATAATATATACATAACCCCTAAAACCTCCACCAAAAGCTACTAGAATGAAAAAATGAATTCAGTAAATTCATGGGCTATAAAACCAATATACAGCAATCCTTTGCATCTCTATATGCTAATAATGAAGTAACAGGAAGAGATATTAAGAAAAGAGTCCTATTTACAATTACACCAGAAATAATAAAATACTTAGGAATAAAACCAAACAAGTAGATGAAACAACTGTATTCTGAAAACTATAAAACACTGATAAAAAAATAAAAACTACACAAATAATTGGAAAGATATTTTACGTTCATTGATTGGGAGAACGAGTATTGAAAAAATATCCATACTATCCAAAGTAATCTGCAGATTTGATGCAATTTCTATCAAAATCCCAACAGCATTTTTAGCAAAACTAGAAGAAATTATCCTAAATTTGTATGGACCATAAAAGACCCTGAAGAATCAAAACAACCTTGAAAAATAAAAATAAAACTGGAGGAAAAGCAATTCCATATTTTAACCTATGGAATGGGAAAACTTATTGGCAAACGACATATCTGATAAGGGGTTAGTGTTCTAAATGGATAAGAACTAATGAAACTCAACATCCAAAAAACAAATAAATCAGTTAAAAATGGGCAGAAGCATGAACAAACATTTCTCCAGGGAAGACATCCAGATGGCTAACAGACACATGAAAAGTTGTTCAATATCACTCAATATCAGGGAAATACAAATCAAAACTACAATGAGATATCACCGGTAGCTACAGGGAAAGGATTTTAAGGCAGCCCCCCAGACTGAAAACCTGGAGCTGTGGGGGCACACAAGCGAACTGGGGTGGCTGGTGGTTTTAGAAGCACAAAGGGCAGCGACAAGCTTGGACCTGGAAGCCAGGGCTGGGAGTGCTGCTGGGGTGCACAAAACCCAGGACCTTGCGGTTTTAGCAGCACAGACAAAAATGGAGATAGTGTAGCCTGGAGAGCTCACTGAAGAACAAACTGTG
The DNA here is from genome assembly GCF_003265705.2 of Callorhinus ursinus. Lineage (NCBI taxonomy): Eukaryota > Metazoa > Chordata > Mammalia > Carnivora > Otariidae > Callorhinus > Callorhinus ursinus. Next base: position 4,626 of record NW_027397491.1, on the reverse strand, counting down.
ATCTCTCTGTTCTGAGGCAGAACGTTGAAAATGGTCTCTTCCGCTCTGACTCTTGGAAGAGACCCAGAAAGCCACCAGAGAAAGCCACAGGGAAAGCTGCCAGGGAAAGCGGCCAGAAAACCAAAGCGCCAAATAGCCGGATTTCATTGAGCCCATCACCACCTCCCACAGGGGGCAGGGCAACTCTGCACAATCAGGGATGCCTGAGTAACACTGTGGCAGGCCCCTCTCTCAGAAGACAGGCTGGGAAAACAAGAGGCTGAAAACAATAAGGTCCCTAGAAAACATGTGCCTCTTGCTTGGGTTGTGGTCAATAATTTGGACTCTGTACATTCCCTCCAGCACCCCTCAACAGAATGCCTAGGAGGAGGAAGCCGCAAAATAGGAAAGACTCAGAGATTGTGACTTCTGCCACAGATTTACAAATGGATACAGATATAACCAAGGTGTTGGAAATGGAATTCAGGATGGCATTGTGAAGACAAGAGCTAGAATGGAGAAATTGATTAATGGCAACATAGAGTCTCTAAGGGCAGTGACGAAAGCTGAACTGGCAGAACTTAAAAATGCTATCAGTGAGATCCAATCTAATCTAGATATTCCAACAGCTAGGGTAAGCGAGGCAGAAGAACAAATTTGTGATCTAGAAGACCGAATGATAGAAAAGAACGAAAAAGAGGAGACCAGGGAAAAACAACTCAAAATGTATGAAAATAGAATCAGAGAAGTAAGTGACACCATGAAATGTTCCAATGTCAGAATTATTAGGATCCCTGAGGGGGTGGAGAGAGAGAGAGGACTAGAAGATATATTTGAGCCAATAAAAAAAAAAATTCCCTCATCTGGGGAATGAAACAAACATTCCTGTCCTAGAGGAAGAGAGGACATGCCCCCATCCAAGATCAAGGAAAACAGGCCAATAACCCAGCATGTAATAATAAAACTTGCAAATCTTAGAACCAAGGACACCATGTTAAGAGAAGTTAGGGGCAAGAGATTCCTCATGTACAGAGGGAGGAACATCAGAATAACGTCAGACGTATCCACAGAGAACTGGCAAACCGGAAAGGCCTGGCAAGACATATTCAGGGTACTAAATGAGAAGAACATGCAGCCAAAAATACTTTATCCAGCAAGGCTGTCATTTAGAATGGATGGAGGGATGCAGAGCTTCCAAGACTGACAGAAACTGAAAGAATAGGTAGGTGACCACTAAGCCGGCCCTGCAAGAAATATTAAAGGGGGTTCTATAAAAGGAGAAAGACCCCAAGAGTGATTTAAAACAGAAATTTACAGGGACAATCTATAAAAACAAGGTCTTCACCCACAACATGATGACAATTAATTCATATCTTTCAATAATCACTCTCAACATGAATGGCCTAAATACTCCCATAAAATGGCACAGGGTTGCAGATTGGATAAAAAGACAGGACCCATCCATATGCTTTCTACAAGAGACTCATTTTGAACCTAAAGATACATCCAACTGAAAGTAAAGGGATGGAGATCCATCTTCCATGCCAATGGACCTCGGAAGGATGCTGGGGTAGCAATTCTTATATCAGACAAATTAGATTTTAAACTAAGGACTGTAGTTAGAGACACAGAAGGACACTATATCATTCTTTTCTTTTTCCAGCTGTACAATGGGTTGAATTTTATTTATTTGAGATTTTAACAGACAAAAAATATAATTACATGGAAACACCAAGTCACACATCTGCCCAATCTTTTGCAAGTGGGCACAAGTAATGTGGGACAAACAAAGGGATCTTATTTCAAATCTCAGCTTCACTAAGAGCTGGCTGACAGTATATCATTCTTAAAGGGACTACCCAACAAGAAGATCTAACAATTGTAAATATCTATGCCCCCAACTTGGTAGCAACCATTTACATAAGCCGACTGTTAACAAAAATAACGAGTCATATTGATAATACTCCACTCTCAGCAGAAAGTGATCTTAGACAGATCATCTAAGCAGAAAATCAACAAAGAAACAAGAGCTTTGAAGGACACACTGGACCAGATGGACCTCGTGGATATATACAGAACATTCCATCCTAAAACAACAGAATACTTATTCTTCTCGAGCGCACACAGAACTTTCTCCAGAAAAGACCACATACTGGGTCACAAATCAGGTCTCAACTGATACCAAAAGACTGAGATTATTCTCTGTATATTTTCAGACCATAATGCTTTAAAACTGGAATTCAATCACAAGAAAAAATTTGGAAGAAATTCAAACACTTGGAAGCTAAAGACCACTGTACTCAAGAATGTTTCGGTCAACCAGAAATCAAAGAAGAACTTAAACAATTCATGGAAACCAATGAGACTGAAAACACATCAGTCCAAAACCTATGGGATACTGCAAAGGCAGTCCAAAGGGGGGAAATACATAGTCATCCAAGCCTCACTCAAAAAAAATAGAAAAATCCCAAATTCACCAACTGACTTTACACCTTAAAGAACTAGAGAGAAAGCAACAAATGATGCCTAAGCCATGCATTAGAAGAGAAATAAGTCAGATTAGAGCAGAGATCAATGAATTAGAAACCAGAAACACAGTAGATCAGATCAACAAAACCAGAAGCTGGTTCTTTGAAAGAATTAATAAGATCCATAAACCATTGGCCAGACTTATCCAAAAGACAAGAGAAAGGACCCAAATTAATGAAATGAGGAAGGAAAAGGGAGAGATCACGACTAACACCAGGGAAATAGAATCAATTATAAGAAATTATTATCAACAACAATATGCCAATAAATTAAGCAACCTGGAAGAAATGGATGCCTTCTTGGAAACCTATAAATCCCAAGACTGAAACTGGAAGAAATTGACAACCTGAATAGGCCAATAACCAGTAATGAGATTGAAGCAGTGATCAAAAACTTACCAAAGAACAAGAGTCCAGGGCCTGATGGATTCCCTAGGGAATTCTACCAAACATTCGAAGAAGAAATAATACCTACTCTCCTGAAGCTATTTCAAAAAATAGAAACAGAAGGAAAGTTACCAGACTCATTCTATGAGGCCAGCATTACCTTAATCCCCAAGCCAGGCAAAGACCCCATCAAAAAGGAGAATTTCAGACCGATATCCCTAATGAATATGGATTCCAAAATCCTCAACAAAATCCTAGCTAATAGGATCCAACAATACATGAAAAGGATCATCCACCACGACCAGGTGGGATTTATCCCCGGGATGCAAGGGTGGTTCAACATTCGCAAATCAATCAATGTGATAGAACACCTTACAAAGAGGAGAGAGAAGAACCATATGGTTCTCTCAATGAATGCAGAAATAGCATTTGACAAAATACAGCATCCTTTCCTGATTAAAACTCTTCAGAGTATAGTTATAGAGGGAAGACTCCCCAATTTCTTAAAATCCATCTATGAAAAACACACAGCGAATATCATCTTCAATGGGGAAAGGCTGAGAGACTTTCCCCTAAGATCGGGAATACCTCAAGGATGTCCACTCTCACCACTATTTTTCAAACTAGCAGTAGAAGTCCTAGCAACAGCAATCAGATAACAAAAAGAAACACATGGTATTCAAATTCACAAAGAAGAAGTCAAACTCTCTCTCTTCACAGATGACATGATTCTTTATGTGGAAAACCCGAAAGACTCGACCCCCAAATTACTAGAACTCATACAGCAATTTAGTAATGTGTCAGGATACAAAATCAATGCACAGAAATCAGTTGCTTTCTTATACACTAACAATGTAACTCTAGAAAGAGAAATTAGAGAATCGATTCCACTTACAGTAGCACCAAAAACCATCAGATACCTCGGAATTAACATGACCAAAGAGGTAAAAGATCTATAGTCTAGGAACTACAGAACACTCATGAATGAAATTGAAGAAGACACAAAAAGGGAAAAACATTCCATGCTTCTGGATCGGAAGAAGAAACATTGTTAAAATGTCTATGCTACCCAGAGCAATCTATACTGTCAACACCATCCCAATCAAAATTCCAATGACATTTGTCAACGTGCTGGAACAAACAATCCTAAAATTTGTATGGAATGAGAAAAGACCCTGAATCGCCAAGGAGATGTTGAAAAAGAAAAACAAACCTGGGGGCATCATGTTGCCTGATTTCAAGCTATATTACAAAGCCGGGATCACCAAGACAGCGTGGTACTGGTACAAAAAAATACATATAGACCAATGGAACAGAATAGAGAGCCCAGATAGGGACCCTCATCTCTATGGTCAGATAATCTTCGACCAAGCAGGAAAAAATATGCAATGTAAAAAGGACAGTCTCTTCATTAAATGATGCTGGGAAAATTGGGCAGCTATTTTCAGAAGAATGAAACTTGACCATTCTCTAACAGCATACACAAAGGTAAATTCAAAATGGATGAAAGACCTCAATGTGAGACAGGAATTCATCAAAATCTTAGAGTAGAACATAGGCTGTAACCTCTTCGACATCAGCCACAGAAACTTCTTTCAAGATATGTCTCCAAAGGCTAGTGAAACAAAAGCAAAAATGAATTGGGATTTTGTCAAGATAAAAACTTCTGCACAGCAAAGGAAACAGTCAACAAAACAAAGAAGCAGCCCAGAGTGTGAGAGCAGATATTTGC